>NW_007084601.1:2911-3599 GCF_000164805.1 Carlito syrichta
AATCATGAAATAATGTTCCTGAGTAATGCCGGTGGCAGAAGGTTGTAAACGGCTTTCGTTTGATGCAGGCTTATGTGTGAATAATTCTTTTGTTTTCCATTTCCTTCCTTTAAAGGACAGCTGTAAATGGATTTTTTTTCAAGGATATAGCTATATAGTGTGCCCCAGGAATGCAAAACTTTATATTTGGAGCTCGGTCTTTCAGGGTTTTGGTTGCATGAATTAAATATTTATACAGCAACTTACTCTCTGTTGTAAATTGGCCAAAAGAAACCTGACTGCACACAGAGAGTGTGTGTGGCTGGGTGTGTGTGTCAGGGGTGGACCGGGATGTGTTTTGGGTTTCACTTTGTAAAGAATGTTTGACTGTAAGTGTAGTCATGTCTAAAAGCATTGGAGTAACTACATTATGCTCAAGCAGAACATTTGTCAAAAGTGATCATCAGAGTTGGCCTGAAGGGCCCTGTTCTGGTACGTGTCTGAATTCTACGCAAGGATTTTAGATAACTGGACCTATTGCTCAGTGAAGAAATGACAAAAGGCCTTTTTACTTTCAATGAAGTTAATGATAGCTAGAGTGGCCCCTTTACATCCTCTCTTCATTTCATCGTGGGATAACTTATCATATCTTGCCTTATCTGTTATCCTGCTAATCATGAAATTTCTCTTTCTGTGGATGAATGAGAAG
>NW_007084602.1:0-1302 GCF_000164805.1 Carlito syrichta
CCCTCCTCTTCTCTGATTGCTCTAGCCAGTACTTCCAATACTATGTTGAACAGGAGGGGAGAGAGTGGGCATCCTTGTCTAGTTCCAGTTTTCAGGGGAATTGGTTCCAATTTTTGTCCATTTAGGAGTATGCTGGCTGTGGGTTTCTCATAGATGGCTTTTACTATTTTGAGGTATGTTCCCCGTATGCCTAGATGTTCAAGGGTTTTTATCAAGAAGGGGTGCTGGATTTTATCAAAAGCTTTTTCTGCATCTAATGATATGATCATGTGGTTTTTGTTTTGACATCTGTTGATGTATTTAATTACATTTATGGTTTTACGAATGTTAAACCAGCCTTGCATGCCAGGAATGAAGCCTACTTGGTCATGGTGGATGATTTTTGAGATGTATTGCTGAATCCGGTTTGCTAGGATTTTGTTGAGAATTTTAGCATCTATGTTCATCAAAGATATTGGCCTGTAGTTCTCTTTCTTTGTTGGATCTTTACCTGGCTTGGGTATTAATGTGATGTTGGCTTCATAAAATGATTTGGGGAGAGTTCCATCTTTTTCAATTGCCTGGAATACCTTCAGTAGGATTGGTATCAGCTCCTCCTTGAATGTCTTGTAGAATTCTATTAGTTTAATGACTTAATTCTATTCCTACTCTATTGTTCCCTTTTTTCTCTTTTCCTTTTCCTTTTCTTCTCTTTTATTCTGTCTGTAAACCATGTCTTTGTATAGAGGAACAGCACACTAATAAGGTGGTTGGATAGCTGGTATGTTAGCATCACTATATGTTTTATTTTTGTTTGTATGAGAGTTGGTTCGACTGTAGCTGTGGTCTATTGTTTTTATCTGTTTCAGTATAGGCCTCTCTCTCTATTTGTTGGCACACTCGTTTGTTTCCCCCTTTACTCCTCTATCTCTCCACTCCCCCTCTTCAACCCACTATCTGCTCCATTCTCTCCCCTCTGCTAACCACATTTTATTTCAGGGAGTAAACCTACAAACATACCTACAAAATACCCTTCAAACTATTAAAAATCAAAAAAGATACAGAAGGCCACTACATAATGATAAAAGGCTCAATCCATCAACAAGAAATATCTATTCTAAATATATATGCACCCAACATAGGTGTGCCAACTTTCATAAAGCAGCTTCTTGGAAAACTAAAGAAAGATATTGGCCCTAACACTATCATAACTGGGGACTTCAATACCCCACTCACAACCCTAGACAGATCATCAGGACAAAAAATCAGCAAGGAGATCCGGAACCTCAATGTAACTTTGGACCAAATGGACTTAATTGATAC
>NW_007084603.1:0-679 GCF_000164805.1 Carlito syrichta
GATACAACACGAAAACAACAGAAGAAATCTGTAAAGGGAAGCTTTGCTGAAACAAGTCTCCTTCTAAAGATTTATGAAAAACAATTTCACACAAAAATAAGGACAGAATGAGTTCATGATCAAACCCCATATAACATCACTCTTAAAAAAGAAGAAGACACATGCTGGGCGCTTAAATATAGCTTATGCTTATATTTCCATCACATTGGGGGGCTTAGATGGGAGGATGACTTGAGGACAGGAGTTCAGGATCAACCTGGGCAATAGAATTAGATTTTGTCTTTACAAAATAATTTAAGAAAATTAGCTGGTCATGGTAGTGCACAGCTATAGCCCAGGCTACATGAGAGGCTGAGTGGGGGGACCACTTGAGCCGAATAGTTTGACATTATAGTGAACTAGGATCTTGCCACTATACTCCATCCTGAAGTAACAGAGCAAGACCCTATTTTTTAAAAGGTGCTGCATGGTAACATCCTCAGTGCCCTCACCCTGTGGTGCCCTACACTGCTCAGGATGCCACAGAGAACTCCCATCAGCAAGAAGATGCTTGCCAGGTGTAGACCTTCAACCTTGCTCTTCTCACCCTCTGTAACTGTGGGAAATAAATTATTTTTCATTAAAAATTACCACACTTCAGATATTCTCTTATAAGTAACAGAAAACAAACTAACAAAAA
>NW_007084604.1:0-639 GCF_000164805.1 Carlito syrichta
GAGTAGGCTGCAGTGCTGGGGTCCCCAGCCTCCCGGGGGCGAGAGTCAGAGACCCACTGCAGATCTCCCTTGCAGAGGGCTTCAGACACCGGGTTGCCAGGTCACCATCTTGCCCCATCCCCTCCCTTGCGCAGGACTGCTCAGTTTTAACATTTTAAGACAAAGATGTTCACTATTTTAGGTAACTCTAGTTAATATTATGGAACTCATTTCACCTAAAGCTAATATAGAAAGTAGATGTATTAATATTCTACTTCTGTGTAACAGATTGACACAAATGTAGCAGCTTAAGACAATAATTTTTGAGCTTAGAGTTTCTTCAGGTCAAAAGTCTGGCATGACTCAACTAGGTTCTCTGGTAAGGGTCTCACAAGGCCAAAATCAAGATGCTGGACTTTGCCAAATTCAATTCCTTGTAATTATAGGACTGAGGTTCCCATTTCCTTGTTGGCTGTCATCAGGGGTCCTTGCTCAGCTTCCTGATCAGCTCCTCAGGACACTTGAATTTCTTCTTATGCAGCCTTCCTCCATCTTTAAGCCAGCAACAGCCAACTCAGCCATGTTGAGTCCCCCTTGTAGATTTATATAGTCTCTCTTACTTCCTCTTTTTCACCCAGCCCCAGAAAGCTCTCTGTTTTC
>NW_007084605.1:0-855 GCF_000164805.1 Carlito syrichta
AACTATAGGCCAATATTCCTGGTGAATATCTATGCAAAATTTCTTTAGAAGATTCTATTAAATCAGATCTAACAACATATCTCAAAAATCATTTGCCATGACCAAGTAGGCTTCATCCCCAGGATGCAAGGCTGGTTCAATATTTGCAGAACCATAAATGTAATTAAATAGAGCAACAAATGTAAAAACAAGAACCACATGTTAACTGGGCTCAGTGATTCAGCCTGTAATCCTGCACTTTGTTAGGCTGAGGTGAGTGGATTGCCTGAGCCCTCGGGTTCGAGACCTCCCTGGGCAACTTGGTGAAACCTCATCTCTACAATAAATCAAAAAATTAGCCAGGCATTGTAGTGCATTCCTGTAGTTCCAGCTACTTGGAAGGCTGAGGTGGAAGGATCACCAGAGCCCAGCAGGTCGAGGCTGCGGTAGTCAAGAGCAGCCACTTCACTCCAGTCTGGGTGACAGAGTGAGACTCCAACTCAAACAAAAGAAAAAAAAACCTACATGTTTATATCATTAGATGCAGAAAAAGCTTTTTATAAAATTCAGCATCCCCCATGATAAAAATCCTTGAACACCTAGACACAGATAGAACATACCTTAAAATATAGCCTTCTACGATATAAACCCACAACCAACATATTATTAAACAGACAGAAATTGGAAGTGTTTCCCCTGAAAACTGAAACAAGGCAAGACTGCACTCTCACCCATCCTGTTCAACATAGTGTTGGGAGTCCTAGTTTAGAGCAATTAGTCCAGTGAAAGAAATCAGGGGTATCCAAATAGGAAAAGAGGAAGTTGTTACCTCTCTTTTCTAACCATATGATCCTTCTACCTCAAAAATCCAAGAGA
>NW_007084606.1:0-736 GCF_000164805.1 Carlito syrichta
GTGAGTGGATTGCCTGAGCCCGCGGGTTCGAGACCCGCCTGGGCAACTTGGCAAGACTTCATCTCTACAATAAATCAAAAATTAGCCAGGCATGGTAGCACGTACCTGTATCCAGCTACTTGGAAGGCTGAGGCAAAAGGATCACTGGAGCCCAGCAGGTCGAGGCTGTGGTGGCCGGGAGCGGCCACTGCACTCCAGTCTGGGCACGGAGTGAGACTCCAACTCAAAAAAAAAAAAAAGAAAAGAAAAATACACATCATTAAATCTCTTTAGGGGCAGATTAATAGTATGAAACCCTTATGTATTAAAAGTCATAGTCTTAGAAGATATTCAATAAATGTGATTTCTGTAATGACAATAAAATGACATTTGTCCAAAGATAAGTGGGAATTATGACAGAGGAACCTTTGGCCTCAGATTCCTCATCTTCTGTTAATTTCTGATGATCATGGGTTAAGCAGTCTCCACCAGTAAGAAAAGATTAGTTATATGTTTTGGTTTAGAAATCTTCATAATATACAAATGGCATAGTGAAAATATTTGCCAGACAAATCTGCACCTAGCTTCTGCCTTTAATTGAGTTATTATAAAGACATAAAGTGAAGCTATAATCTAAGGGATCAAGGAGCAGAGTTGTTTCTACGGTGTAGGTGAACATAGAAAACATAGTATCTTATGTGAGAAAGCAGTATTATTCACCTGTTAATTCATTAATCAAATCTTTGTGCCAAGTACT
>NW_007084607.1:0-639 GCF_000164805.1 Carlito syrichta
TTTAAGAGCTTAATCTCAGCCAGGAGTGGTGACTCATGCCTGTCATTACAGCACTTTGGGAAACCAAGGCAAGAGAGGATTGCCTGAGCCTGGAAGTTCGAGACCAGCCTGGGCAACTTGGCAAGACCTCATCTCTACAATCAATCAAAAATTTGACCTGGTGTGGTGGTGCATACCTGTGGGTCCAGCTGCTTGGAAGTCTGAGGCAGAACAATCACCTGAACCCAGTATGTCGAGGCTGCGGTGGCCGTGAGCCTTGGTGCCACTGCACTCCAGTCTGGGCGAAGGAGTGAGACTCCAACTCTAAAAAAAAAAAAGAGCTTTGCCTCCCAGGAGTGACCTGCATGTCAGCTGGCCAATGCCTGAGCATATCCACCCAGAGTAACTGGGATGCCATCCTGAGCCCTGGCTGGCCTCTGGTTGCCGGGCATGGGCATGTTCTCCACAGTCCTGTATGTCAGAAAGCCCCTCAAGGGGAGGGGAGCATTAGCACCCATGAAATGACTGTCCCTTCACCACATCCCCTGAATCTGCTTCCAACCACGGAGGCAACAAAACACAGACCACACCCAGAAATCTGATCAGAAAGTGCAGGATGACGCACATTCTAGCCACCGCATGGTTGCCTTTCCAGCTGGG
>NW_007084608.1:0-1530 GCF_000164805.1 Carlito syrichta
TTCTAATAGCTGTAAAGAGCAGCTCAGAGATATGGTAACGCCATGGTTCACAGGGCAGCCTCAACATCCCAGCCCTCTGAATAAATAGATGCTCCAAATCTGAGCATATCAGATGACCTGTTGTACATAAAAAGAAAGAAAACTGTTGGGAGCCAGCCTTGGAGGCCCGCCTGATTGACAAAGTCCAGGTGCGCTGAGGACCCCCGGCCACAAAGTGAGTCCGGGCAGCTGAGGCCCTTCTGTCTTCTGTCTTTGCTGTTGGTACAGCTGAAGAAATTCCGTGCAGTTGTGGAAGAAGAAAATGGCATGTTTATGTGAAGTACTCACAGCTAACCTGGAAATGTCATGGCTCATTTTTCCATTTCCCACTATGCCGCTTGACCTTTTCTAACATATGCAAGGGTTAAACTCTGAAGCACATCAAGAATTCTTTCTTTCACTTGGTTATAAGTTACTAGATATTGCTTAAGTAATAAATGATATAAGTATATCCACTCCTTATTTGATTTAGAATTATGTAGTTTAGTGTTTAGACATAAGGTTTTTTAAAAGCACAAGTTTATAGTAAGTTTCATTATGAATTCATTATAAGTTCTAACACTTACATAGGAGTTATGCAGGTGATTTATAACACTGTTTTCACTGACTTAGGATAAAGATATCTTTAAGGTTTTTACTTAATTCAATAGTTAAAACTCTAAGTTAACATTTATAAAGCGGGTTTTCACTGAACTCATAATATACTAATCAGACACTTTTATGATAACTTAGCTAAAGACAGAAAGCAACCTTGGGGGCCTGGGAAACATTACTAAAAGCTCCTTTTGAGTTTTCTTTAGAAACAAGCATGGCAGGATAAGAGAAAAGTAACGGAGACACCTGGACAAGAAAGGCGATTACAAGCTCTGAAGGTCATAAAGCCCCAGAAGGAAAACTACTACTAAAGCTTCTGGAGACACTTCAAGGACTGTAATTCGGGACTTTGGACTAAAACTATCATCTTTGGCCTTATGAATAAGACTCATTGTCTGAATGTTTACAGAGTTCTTGGCTTGTTTGTTGCTACGACCACTAGATGGCGGTAATTTGTAAAGGATATGAAGCAGGTGTCCGGGTATAATATTTTCATCCTTCACCTATCCGCCTCTCCTTCAGGAAATCTCACGACCCTTGTGGGGTGGGACCCCCGCAGAAAACAAAAGTCAAACAACCGAATGATGCAAGTTGTAATAGAATTGTGCTAGACTTTGTGGTTTCCTACTACATACTTCTTTCTTACTCGTGGGCTGCTTTACAGAAGTCGAGATGAATGGACAACCCCCAGCACTGAAGGAGGTGTGTCCCAAGGACCAAGGAGGTGACCGGTGGCATATGGAGAGACTCCAGGCTCTGTGGAGCGAGAGAAGTTGCGTCCTCACATGCTGCACACCACACAGCTGAGACAATGCTGTTTGGTGAGTGAGGCTCTTCCAGCAGGGGTGTGTGCCCCTGGTCCCTGCCCATCTCAGATTTCTCTTCCATGTTTGGGGG
>NW_007084609.1:0-822 GCF_000164805.1 Carlito syrichta
CACCTTGTAATCCCACGCCTTTGGGAGGCTGAGGTGAGTGGATTGTCTGAGTCCGTGGGTTCGAGACCCGCCTAGGCAGACAAGACCTCATCTCTACAATAAATAAAAAAAAATTTAGCTGGACGTGGTAGCACGTGCCTGTAGTTCTGGCTACTTGGAAGGCTGAGGAGGAAGTGTCGCCAGAGCCCTCGCAAGTTGAGGCTGCAGTGGCCAGGAGCGGCCACTGTACTCCAGTCTGGGTGACAGAGTGAGACTCCAACTCAAAAAAAACCCAAAACCCAAAAACCAAAAAACAATAAATAAAAACACCTCAACAATGATGAAAGTATCCAATCTGATGAAATGGCTGAAAGCCATTAATTAAGATATTACACGCTTTAGTCACACAAAATCCACCACTGATAATATATGATTTATTATAATGACTGAGATTTATTCTCAATGATTATGAACACCTGAAATGTAATAAAACTAGATCAAGTGAAAAAGTTATATCATTTCCCATACTTACCTATACCAGAATAGGAAACTTTATATTTGAGAGGAGGATTTATTTTTCCCCTATTGAGGTACATGATCAAAGGTCTTTCACTAAGCGAGGAACTAAGATGATCCCTATTGACAGATTCTCCTATGCAAACACAGATGTTCTTCCTGATGCTGAAAGTCCCATGCCTGATACCTGTCATAGCATCCTTAATATAAAAATGTCCATTATTACCAGATGAGATAGGTGCCCCAATTACTGTTGGGTTGTGGGGGCTGAAATTTATCTGCTAATTTTCATAGTTTTTATTTGAAAGAGCACTCCAGGTAACTTAA
>NW_007084610.1:0-741 GCF_000164805.1 Carlito syrichta
GAGGTGATACACACCCCAAGTGCACTGATTTGATGATTAAACATTGTATGCCTGTATCCAACATCACATGTGCCCCAAATATTTATAAATCTATCATATAATTCATGTACCCATAAGTAAAAATTAAAGAATTAAAAATTGAGACCTATGTAGAATTCAATGTAGTGTAAAAAATTGAAGAGTATTTAGTCATTATTTAATAGTTTGGGGGTATTGTTAAATTGTGAATTCTCAGGTTCTTAAAAATTATTTGTCCTTTAAATAATAATGTATTGAAAATTTTAAATCAGTTATATTGAGAGATATCTGACAGATTGTTCCTTCAATTTTAATTGAACAATTTGGATTGTCACAAATGCATACAATGATGTAGCCACTAGAGAAATCATAATATACAATGTTCTAGCACCCTACATCCCTATCGCAGTCCATTCTTCTTTCTAACGTTGGTTTCTGATATTCACTGATCTGTTTTGTGTCTTACTGATTTTGTGATTTAGAATCTTATGTAATTTAATAAAAAAGTTGTTTTTATGTCTGGCATCCTTTAGTGAACTTACCACTTAAGAATCATTTGTGGGCCAGACTCAGTGGCTCAGCCTGTAATCCCAGGACTTTGGGAGGCCGAGGCGAGTGGATTGTTAGAGTCCTAGGGTTTGAGACCCACCCAGGCATCTTGGTGAGACCTCGCATCTATAATAAATCAAAATAGGACGGGCATGGTAGGACGCGCCCGTAGTT
>NW_007084611.1:0-841 GCF_000164805.1 Carlito syrichta
TTCCCATCAAGGAACTCTCTTCCACCTTTAGCATCCAGAACTTATCACAATGACTGTCAGCATTCCCCATCCTGGTTTCCTCCCCTGTCCCTCCTTCCTGCTACAGTGCCAACCCGACGGGGCCCCACCACCCTCTACTAGAGCAAGTCTGCACCTGGGCTGCACATTAAAGTCACAAAAAGAGGTTTCACAACAGGGGCCTGGTTCCCATTCCCAGAAGTTGATTTAGTTATCCTAGGACATGGTCAGGCATCCAGATTTTTTAAAGCCCTGGGAGACTGTAACAGACAACCTGGACTGTGAGCATCACACGACTGAAGAGTAGTTACAGGTGACTTCGGCCTCATCCAAGTCAGTGAATGTTTCTCACTGTCTCTACTTTCAGCTGCAGTGGTGGGTAGAAGTCACTATACAGGAGCAGTAATTTTTCTTTTCTCACAAATAATTCCATAATCTTGGCAAAAGGGAAAAGGAGCAGAAAAATCTGTGTGCAGATAAGAGCTCTTAGAATACAAAAGTGAGTTATGATAGCTAAGATGTGAAAAATTTACAGCAAAAGAAAAACTGGAGGAGAAAGTATGTGTTAGGGAAATATTGATGGGAAAAGAATTAGGAGAAATCACGGTATGTGAAATTGGCCAACATACAAATATCTTTCCACTGTGGTCCAGTTTGAATTGGGTCTATGCATTAGAATGTAAACCCACTTAATAGACAAATTAAGAAAATATCTCTAAATGGTATTAGTCTTAAAATTAACATATGTTGGGAGGTGGTATGTATTTACAGAAAATCTGGGCCAGGCATGGCAGCTCATGCCTCTAATCCCAGCACTTTGGGG
>NW_007084612.1:0-731 GCF_000164805.1 Carlito syrichta
TTTCTCCCAGACCCCTGGGAGGGCAGACACTGAGAAAACTGACTTTGGAATGCAAACAATGAAGAGACCCCAGAATGACTGGTCTCAAACTACAAACCTAGATATCAAGACATTAATGGAGAGATTAAAAAGAATTGAGGAGAGTCAAGAAGAAACTAGAAAGGAGCTGATATCTGAGATAACAGTAATAAAGAATACTGTGAATGAAATAAATAACTAACTGATAAGCATGGAAAGCAGAATTACCCAAGCAGAAGAAAGAATCTCAGAGCTTGAGGACTAAAATATAGAACTAACCCAAACTATTAAAAACACAGAAAACAAGCTCAAAAAGACAGAACAAAACCTTCAAGAGATGAGCAATTACTTCAAGACACCAAACCTAAGAGTAATTGGCCTTCACCTTCCTGAGGCTGAAAGAGAGACAGAGACCACACTGGAACAAACTTTCCATGAGATCATTCAAGAAAACTTCCCTTATCTAATCAATGACGCAAAAATTCAAACACAAGTGATTCAGAGAACCCCTACAAGAAAACAAATGAGAAGACCACCTCCTAGACCCATAATAATTCACCTAAACAAGTAGGCATAAAAGAAAAAAATACTAAAGGCAGCAAGAGAAAAAGGCCAGATCACCTACCATGGAAGACCAATCAGAATAGCAGCAGATTTATCTACAGAAACCGTGCAGGCTAGGAGAGCTTGAGCCCTATCTTCAAAGTCCTAAG
>NW_007084613.1:0-789 GCF_000164805.1 Carlito syrichta
TCCATTTCTTTGCTGAGAATGGCAAATGTGCAATGTCTTCAGTCGGCCATCACGGTCCTCCCACTTCCAGGCATCTTTTTCATACAATACTTTCTTTCATTTTGAATCGGAGACCAGTATTGAAATTGCCGGATTGAATGGTATTTCTATTTTTCATTCTTGGAAAAACTCCGTACTGTTTTCCTCAGAGGTTGAAATGACCTATATTACCAGCAGTGTATAAGAATTCCCTTGTCTCTGAATTCTCACCAACGTCTTTTACTTATTACATTTAAATTTCAGCCATTCTGAAAGGTGTAAGATGATATCTTATCGTGGCTCTAACTTGAATTTCTCTGATAATTAGTAATATGAGCAACTAAAACATATTTGGTAACAACTCATGTTTTCTGTTTATGCTTTTAGCCCACTTTTTTAATAGGGTTGTTTTTTCTTCTCGGTTGATTGAGTCCTTGTAGATTCTAGATATTAGTATTTTGTCAAATGCATAGTTTACAAATATTCCCCAGAGGTTGGGAACCCAAATACAGTCTAGGAAGTCTCACTGAGTTGAAGTGGAAATCAAAGGAGGCGGTTTCAAGTTGTGGAGCAGAGTTTTATAAAAAAGAAAAGTTATGCAAAAACTCCCAAACACAAAAATCCATAAATCTGAATAGGTGTCTCCTTTATGCTAGTCTAGATGTTTGGCCCCTCTTGTGTAAAGTAAAAGTACAAAAGTTATAAAGAAATAAAGCACGAGTTGTAAGATTAAGAACTCCCATCGCTCACAGAGGGTTAGAAAATGGTTAA
>NW_007084614.1:0-715 GCF_000164805.1 Carlito syrichta
TATCAATTAGTCCATTTGGTCCAGAGTCTCATTGAGGTTCCGCATCTCCTTGCTGATTTTTTGTCCTGATGATCTGTCTAAGGTTGTGAGTGGTGTATTAAAGTCCCCAGTTATTATGGTGTTAGAGTCAATGTCCTTCTTTAGTTTTCCTAGAAGTTGCTTTATGAATGTTGGTGCGCCTATGTTGGGTGCATATATGTTTAGGATAGATATTTCTTGTTGATGGAGTGAACCTTTTATCATTATGTAGTGGCCCTCTGTATCTTTTTTAATTTTTGATAGCTTAAATGGTATTTTGTCTGAAATTAGGATCGCGACTCCTCCTTTCTTTTGTGTTCCATTCGCCTGAAAATTTGTTTCCCATCCTCTTACTTTGAGTCTGTGTATGTCCTTTCTAGTGAGATGGGTCTCTTGAAGGCAGTATATTGTTGCCTGGTGATATTTTATCCATTTTGTCATTCTATGTCTTTTCAGTGGTGCGTTTAGTCCATTCACATTCAGACTAATTATTGAAATGTGAGAGTTCATCCCTATCATGGAGTTCTTATTGAGTTATTGTTCTTCCACTTGGTTTTTTCTTTTTCTTTTTTTTGTCTTTCTTTTGCTTTTTGGGGTTGGTTCGTGTATATTTTATTCTTTTCCCTGTACTCTTGTGAAGAACGTTGATCTTTTTTCCTTTTCTTCTGTGTTTAGTACTTCTTAAGTGTTTCATGTA
>NW_007084615.1:0-1314 GCF_000164805.1 Carlito syrichta
CGCAACATACAGATAGTATGATAAATTCAAAGATGTAATCAAATTTAATGTGAATGGGTTTTAGAATGCCAGTCACAGGAAAATCAAGCAATGAAACAGAGTAGAATAAGAAAGATACATCAAAGGGTTTGAAACAAGTCGAGTCTATATTCTTGGAATAATGGAAAGCTATTAAAAGCGTTGTTTTTTGTTTTGTTTTTTACAGAGGCATGTTGGGTATTATCCATTAGGCCTTCAGATCCATCTACTTTTCTCCTTCAGTTCTGTGTCTCAATAGACTGACCTCTGTAAATTTCCTTCATGAAGTTTCCCAGTCCTCTGTTTTCTGGATGATTTCACCAGTAAGAGGAAGTGACTGGAGTTCAGTGAATGGAAAAGGAGGGGAGTTGAAATACTGATGACCGTGGCTTCTCCTTTGTGTGAATGAAAGGCTATGTCCTACTATCTAAGGCCCTAGTGTCTGCCAGGCTACCTTCACCTACAATCATTGCCCACATCATTGCAGTAGCCATTTCTACTCTTCTTGGATTTCAACTCTAAGGATGGTAACAACTTCCTGATGTTATCAACCCTGATCTGCCTCACTGTCTCTTGTTCTTTTCTTATATTGTGCCCCAACTTTCTTCATCATTTTTTTAAGATTGATGCCATCTGTTCTCTTCATGAACTAATTCAGACCCTGAGGCAATTTTACCTTTAAATCAGTGGCTTTATATGCAATAGGAATGATCCTGAGTGGAGACAATTCTGAGTCAGTGAAGCAAGTTACAAAATTGCTGCAGTAACTGGATGAGAAGATGGAAACTATCAGATACTAATGTTAACTGATATCTAATGATGTCAGATACTGTACTAAGTATACTTTACATATTACCTTATTTAAATATTCTAACCACTCTTTAAGGTAGACATTATTATTATTCCATTTTTAATAGACAATGACAATAAAATGGAAAGATGTTAACTAACTTGCCCAAGGCCAAATACATAAAAAGTCACAGAATTTGGGCTCATATAAAAATCTGCCTTTTAGGTCCATTATTAATCTATATCATCTCCCTCACCCATATATAATCTGAATTAAGATAAATTACAGTGAGAATGAATGTAAGGCTAGTATTTAAGGACAAAAATTTGAAGAATCAAAGAAAAGATACAAAACTGGCAGAATTCAATGATTTGCCTGATATAAGAAAAAAGACAAGAAGGCATTGATGAACACAAAGTGTGCAAATTGAACCACTATGAATTCGGTGGTGGATGTACTGAGAGGTGAAAGATGATTTGCCGGGAGAGGAGGTGGGAAAGAGATGA
>NW_007084616.1:0-932 GCF_000164805.1 Carlito syrichta
TACACACCAGAAAACTGTTCTGGATTTTAAAAGACTTCTAATTACCTATAAATAGAAAGAAGAGGAAGGAATGTGTTAAAGATCTTGAGAGAAAGATGATAGGCCTCAATATCTGAAGTGTTATAGCTCTTCATAAATTTCATGAGCCTTCATTTGTGAATATATTTCTGCAAGAGGGAAGAATTCACCAGATTTTAAGAGAACTTGTCTTAAAGTACACAATATATATTTATTTGCACTTATCGCTAAGCTCTCATTTCAAACAGATATAAAAATAAAATCAAGGTAAGCCAATTCACTCAGACTAGTTTATACATCTCTACATGAAATAATTACAGGTTTTAGGCCCAACTGGACTTTTAATATTAATGTGCATGTTGGAGTGCCTTAGATTATCGAAAATAAAATGAACAGTTCCTTAGGTGGTACTCTTTATTGTCATATTTGCAGTTAATTTACTTCACAGTTCAGCTACTCCAAACTGAAGAGCAGTCATGTTTTCGTATTCAGAGCTTTTAACTTGTGGAATATGGATGGACTTCAGCTGGGTCCTAGAGCTGTCTTGAAATTGAACACATAATGTTGAATGCAGGTGCGTTTCTCTAAGAAAGAGTTCCATGACTGTCCTCAGGATCTCAAACTGCTCTTTAGTTTCCTTGTTGAGATGGTCATTACCTGCAACAACAAACTGACTTTAAAAAGCAGCAATTTAGTACATCTTTGATTTGCTGAAAATGACCTTGTCATACAGCTGTGGCTTAAAAATTATACTTATCTATATTTATTCTACACCACACTTTTGTTCCAGAATTTATTTTAAAAACCAAAACAAGCCAGGCTCAGTGGCTCAGCCTGTAATCCTGCGCCTTTGGGAGGCTGAGGTGAGTGAATTGCCTGAGCCCACAGTTTCGAGACCCGCCTGGGCAGCGAGA
>NW_007084617.1:0-540 GCF_000164805.1 Carlito syrichta
TCCAGTGTGTGACCGAAGCAGGACTTGAAGTATTCTCAGGCTTTTAGAGCAGGGCTTGAGAAATGTTGACTTTCTGGACGGTCAGCTTAAGGGGTATTGCCAAATCTGCAGTGCACTTCCAATCCTATTCTGCTATAATGGATTCGAGGAACTACTTCAGCTACTTTGACTGCAGTCGGGGTAGATAATAGAACAGTAAATGACCCCCTTTAGAGGGGCTTTAGAGGTTGTACATTTCACTCTTTTATCCATACCATATTACCTGGTTTAAAAGAATGGGCATTGGTAGTTAAACTAATTGGCAATCATCTCTTGACTTGACAATGGATGGCATTTAGGACCGAACCCAAGGCTTGCATTTGCTGTTTTAGAGTAAGACTTTTTAATTTTTCTTTTTATGTCTCCCTGTATGCTCTTATTGAGAGGGGGTGGCCACCCATAAAGAATTTTAAAAGGCGAGAAACCTGTTTAATTTATTTAAAGGCCTGTTTTGGGGTGTTTTCCCATAGCAGGGGCTTTTGTCCATCCCCCTGTGAGGCT
>NW_007084618.1:0-542 GCF_000164805.1 Carlito syrichta
CATTCCAAGTAGCTGGAACTACAGGGGCGCCCTACCACGCCCGGCTAACTTTTTAATTTATTGTAGAGATGAGGTCTCGCCAAGTTGCCCAGGCGGGTCTTGAATTCGCGGGCTCAGGTCAGTTTTCACTATTAACTGAGCTCAACTTCATAGTAGGATATGCATCCATGAATGATTTTCTTTATTTGTTAAAACCTTTGTGGAGAATGAGGCCATTAATTAGCCAAGTCTACCCACACCTCATTTTCATGGAATTTGATCTCTTATCCCCTTGATACTAGATAGTTGTGGTAGGCAGTTTTAGGAGGAAAAGCAACTCAGAACATATGTAAGGTGTCATCCAGAAATAAGTGGTAGAGAAACAAAGAGTAGGACTTTAATAAAACTTAGTTTTTTGTTGTACAGTTTTTCTGTGTTTGTGCATTCCTCTTTATGTTGGATAGACTCTAAAGAAAAGGGATGGTCTTCTACTAAGTTATGTTTTAAAATCTTTCTGTCTTTAATTCATCTATATTTCCTTATAGAGAGTAGGCTGGTGAATG
>NW_007084619.1:0-739 GCF_000164805.1 Carlito syrichta
GAGCTCACAGAGACTGATCTCCAGTGAAAACCAGGGAGTTACAACACTGCCGTCATCAGTGGGGTAGGAGGGCAACAGAATGCAGCAGGACAAAAAGCACACAAAATTTAAAAACATAAAGTGGCAGAGAGGGACTAAAAACGGTTAAAATTATTTCTTTTAAAGATCAACCTGCAGGCTCCAAATCTGATAGACATGAGGCTTGAGAAAACTAAACAGCCTTTACTAGTTAGCAGCAAAGTATGCTGCTAAAAGGAAGAGAATGTTTGAACAAAGATGGATAAAGGCGCTTTCCTGGAAATGCAAGATAGTAACCAATTCACAACCTTACCCCAAATCCTCTCTTTGTGAAGTCATCAGTTTACAACCCTGCTTGTTAAGCACATCCTGGAGACAGTTTGTTCTTTGAAAATCTGGTTTTGCTAAGTACAACCTTGCAAATTCCAAAGAAAAATGTATAGCCATACAACCTGCCCCCCACCCCCTTACCAAAGCTAACATATAAAACCCCTCTCCTCTTTCTCCGGGTGGCTCAGCCTTGGAGCATTAGCCCACTGAGTAGCACTGATGCTAATGAAATGCTACTTCTGGAGATAGCCTTGGTGTCATGGCCTCTCTGTTTTCCTGCAACATTTCACTCAGTTTTTCGGGACAACCTCCCAAATAACATCCATCCCCCGGTAACAGCACTGCCCTTCACCATTTTGGAGGATGGCAATGGACAGGGTCTTTGTTTTTT
>NW_007084620.1:0-545 GCF_000164805.1 Carlito syrichta
CACCACATTCTAATTTTAGTACTTTTTTTTTACCTTTTAAATGAAACACTGTAATCATGTCATGGGGTGTGGGGGTGAGCGTGGTCAGTTTCCTTACCCTCAGCCCAAATCAACCACTAACCTACTTTTTGTCTCTACCTATTGGTTGACTCTGGACACTTTATATAAATGGAATTATAAAATTTGTATCTTTTTGTGACTTTCTTCATTAATTGATAATTTATTCAGTACTAATCTAATGAATATTGATATGTTTCCATATTTTTATTGCTGAATAACAGTCCATTGAATGGATATGAACATTTTGTTTTGCCAATATTCTTCAGTTGATAGGCATTTCAATTGTTTCTACATTTTAGCTATTATAAATATTGCTGTGATGAATTTTCACATACACTTTCGTGTATATACCCAGGAATAAAACTCTGGGTCATGTAGAAACTTTTGTGTTTACTCTTTTGCAGTATTGTCAAACTGTTTTCCTTACTGGCTGCAGCATTTTACATCCCCGCTATCCATTTTTTGTATCTACAACTTATACCCCT
>NW_007084621.1:0-654 GCF_000164805.1 Carlito syrichta
CGTTGGAGTCTCACTCTGTCGCCCAGACTAGAGTGCAGTGGCTGCTCCCGGCCACTGCAGTCTCGACCTGCTGGGCTCTGGCGATCCTTCCGCCTCAGTCTTCCAAGTAGCCGGAATTACAGGCAAGTGCTACCACGCCCAGCTGATTTTTTGATTTATTGTAGAGATGAGGTCTCGCTTCCCAGGCGGGTCTCGAACCCACGGACTCAGGCAATCCACTTATCTCAGCCTCCCAAAGGCGTGGGATTACAGGCTGAGCCACTGAGCCTGGTGAAACTTAACTGTATACTACGGCCATAAGCTTAATAGTCTGTGGTTAAAATATCTAACATCTACATTCTTTAAGAACAAGTGACCATGTAAACACACTGCTGGAAGCCTCAAGGACCTTGGAGGGGCTAAACATATGTGGGCCCCTGAGCCTGGAAGTGCATCTAATTCACGATAAGACCCCTGCAGGAATGGTCCATGTGCTCAGTGGCCTCTACTAGACCCCGAATTTCAGCTGCATGAGGCACCTGGCTTCATTCTTCTCTGTGTCTCCCCTGGATGTAATAACATACTCCACTCACAGTCAGCATTCAGCAGGAGCTTACTGGGCACATAAAATGAAAGAATGATGAGTCTTCCTCCAACTGGTAAGAAAGGCCAAGT
>NW_007084622.1:0-982 GCF_000164805.1 Carlito syrichta
CAGAAGGATCGCCGGAGCCCAGCAGGTGGAGGCTGCGGTGAACAGAAGCAGCCACTGCACTTCAGTCTGGGTGACTGAGTGAGAATCCAACTTAAAAACAAACATGAACTAGAAGAACAAAATGTAAAAATATCTTATCTTTCATCATATAAATGCAAGGAAAAGTATGATGATATGAAATGGAAGATAGAATGTGTTGTACTATGCAAAAGAAATTGGATGCCTAGGACAGAATGCCATATTAAAATTTCCAATATGGTCATCTGGAAGTAAGCACCTCTTCTGTGACATTTTTTGAAACTTACTTCAGGCAACTCAAACTTTTTAAATCAAAAAGTGGAAGTTAAGGCATGGGACGGTGAGACACTGCTAATTTTTAGGTAAGATAGCTAGTATCTACTACTTATTCACAGAATACGATTATTTGTAGTACACGGTGGAATCACATAACAACTTTGACAGTTAAACCTCTTGAGTTTTGTTAATGCTTTGCTGTGTTAACAATGTTATTTTCATTTTATTGCAAGTTGTACACTCAGATATCTCTATTTTTTAGAATTTATTTCAGATAAAGTTTTCAAAGTTCAGTAAAGGAGTTACCTGGAGGGAAAATTCTTTAACTGATCAGTGGTAAACCTGGGTAAGCAGACTTGCTTATATGGAATTTGCTCCAAGAATGAGCCACCAGAGAATACTTTGGCAAGAAATGAGGCTTGCCTCTGATTTCCGATAAAGATTTGAATTGAAACAGTGTGTGTTCACTTAATCTTGTTAAAAGTAGCACAAAGCACTGAGTGTATTAGAGCGTGTCGCTGCTGTTCCAGCTCATAGGAAACAGTTCTTTTCTCATTGTGCTGCCACAATCAAGCATTCCTTTAGTTATCATCATTCACTGAGATGTCCTGTGCTCCACCACAATGTGCCTCACCTGCGGAAGACTTTGTCCTTTCTCACTGCTAAGCAACACTGTGCTTTTCCCTAA
>NW_007084623.1:0-1247 GCF_000164805.1 Carlito syrichta
GAAAGAGCAATTCAGAATTCCACCGGGTCACACATAATGACTTCCCACAAGTAACTGTGAATGTTCACATCCCTCATTGTGGCACGGGGAGATGAGAATTCCCGAATGGGAGAGGTTGACAAGCCGCACGCCAAAGCAGTCACCCTGTAGAGCGTAAGATACACGAAAGGGAACAAGTGGGAAGGAGGAATGACAGCACGCACACTCAGTGCCAGAACCTCACAGTGCAGCACACTTCTCACACAGCACTTTCCAAGGGAGACGGACATTCAAAACAAGTACCACCAAGGCAGTCAGCTCTTTTCCGTCAATGCGTTTGGCAGAGCAATTGTGTATCCTCCCACACAAAAATTTGAAAGGGAGAAACATTTCAGAATGCACCCAGGGAATTCACCAAGTAATGCCTTCTTGCTCCACTGTGGGGTTCCCATCGCCCCCTGGGTGGCAGCGTAGAGCTGCACATGGGCAAAGCGTGTCCCATGAGAGAACTCTTAGTTCAAACAGAGGCGCTCTGCACAGCCGAAGTCCAAATGAGAAGAAAACCGCGAGACTCAGACTCATGTGTTGCAGCATGCACCAAGTGAGAATAACATAGATAGCCCCTAAAGAGCGCTGCACATTTTGAAAAGCTCCTTCCCCGGGAAGATGCACATGCACAACAAGCCTCACAGAGGCCGTCTACGCTTATTCAGCAAGGCCAACGCGAGAGTGACTGCATTTCCTAGCCTAGAGAAACGCCAAGGGGTAAAACGTTTCAGGGCTCAAACAGAAGGCAAGCACTGCTTTTCTACAAGTGAGTGTGTAGCACTCATTTCACTCAGTCTGACACCATTGACATGCTCATTCCTACATGTGAAGTATCGACATAACATGCTCGGCTATGCTCATTCAAGCCGTACCTTGAGAATCGTGTATTACACCGTACAGCACACAAGAATCAAACTACTGGAAAATACATCACAATGCAGTAAACATTTGACACAGCATTCCCCAAGCTGATGCACACTCACAGCCAGCAAGCCAAGCCTGTCAGCTCTTCCTCGTAAATGCCAACGGAAGAGCAATGGCTTTGGATAGGAGACGGACAGGTCAAATCAAAACACTTTAGAATTCAGTAGGTGAACAAATCATGCTTTCCCAAAGATGACAGCGAACCGGTCATGTCGCTCAGTGTGGCACCATGGAGTTGTGCACTTTGTATACAGGAAACGTTGCATACAGCTCTGCTAGGCCTTTGCATTCAATGT
>NW_007084624.1:0-871 GCF_000164805.1 Carlito syrichta
AGGCCCAGGTGGGTCTCGAACCCGCGGGCTCAGACAATCCACTCACCTCAGCCTCCCAAAGGTGCGGGATTACAGGCTGAGCCACCGAGCCCGGCTACGCTCTCACTTTTTTTTTATTATTAGAAGAGTATAAGCATATTTGCAGTAAGACTTTAGCTTTGTGGTTCTTACAAAGGCTTCCTGCCATTGCAGACTCTAAAGAAAAAGCCTGGAAGCCAGGGAGGTTCTAAGAACAGAAGATAATAGAAGATGTGGAAGATGCAGCACCACAATTGTGTTTCATAAGCACAACTTGGCTTTTTCTTCCTCCATATCTACAGTTTTCTAAAATTCTGCAACGTGGATGTCGACAGTATTAATATTCAAGTGACATATTATGATTCCTTGTCTTTATAAAAAGAAATTGATAGAGGTCGAGGTGGAGATTAGAGACAAGTATTTGGAAATATTTCTAACCCTGCCAAAAACTGATAGAAAAGTGGAAAGAATGAAGATAGAAAAACAACCTGAAGAGTGGCTCCTTCAATCTTTGAAAAACTATTATGGCCTAAATCAAATTCTGTTGCTACCTAGAAGTGGTTATGGTTTGCATGATGCTTAAGCTAACAGGGCAAATGGAAAAAGAAACGTTTTTAAAAGCATACATGTTTACCCATGTTTAACTATATATCTAATAATATCCACCAGTCCAATACAATCCCTTTACCATCATGGTGACCTTTTGTCAATAGGAAAGGAAGACTTTTGTATGTGTGTGTCTATATGAACTCTGTGTTTGTGTATATTACCATCACGCATGTTTAAAAGGTACATAGAAACAGAAACATGTTTTGTGCTGCTAACTCCTTATTCTAAACACCAGTCTGGAAAA
>NW_007084625.1:0-763 GCF_000164805.1 Carlito syrichta
AAACTAGACAGTTGTTAACCTCTTTGAATCTGCCACCCTTTTTAGGACAATTGGGGGCCATACATGGCCCCAACCTGCAAGGAAACCAGACCTCTGTACAGGACCCCCTTAGGAAAACACCTCCTGTGGTCTCTGAATTTCCTACCAGGCAGTCTGAACTTGTTCCTAAGTCACTGCCTGAATACGGTGAGGTAAAAGGGCCATTATTGTCCCCATCTCTAACAAGACAGAGGACCCTTTTCATTGGGGACTGTGTGATGACCTGGGCAGGGCTATACCCTCTAAGGCAATATCCAGTAGAAGTGAACCAAGCAGGAGCTCCAGCATGATATTACTGGGCCTACAATCCCTTTTCCACTTCAGACTTACTTAACTGGAAAAACCTAATCTTCCTTACTGAGAGGATCCTCAAAAAATGGTAGAACTTTTTTCCACAATTTTTACCACCCACAAGCCAACCTGGACAGATATTCAGACTTTGATGAATGCTATGTTAACTGTAGTTGAAAGGGTGTTAGTGTTAGTCAAAGCAAAAGAGGAGACTGAACGACTTTACACCAAGTGCCCTAAATACCCCCAGCCCAGAAGGAGCCATCCCATGTACAGATTCTAAGTGGGATCTGAACAAGTCAGATCTTAATCAACTTAGAACATTATCAAAGAGGCATTTTAGGGGGCCTCTGGAAAGGAGTGCCAAGGCAGAAGTGCCTCAATAAATAAAGTACAGGAGTTGAGACAGGGACCAAATCAGAATCCTTCCGAA
>NW_007084626.1:0-1642 GCF_000164805.1 Carlito syrichta
CTATCCTAACATATAACATACTATAATTATCTGTGTTATCATCCATTTCCTTTAAGAAACTCTAAGTGTCTCTAAAAGTTGCTTGGATGAAATGTCTGTATTAAGGCTATGCTCAGAATACTCAATAAAGGGTGGTTGCAAGACTTAATTATCATTCAGGAAATAGCTAGTAGGCCAGTGTGATCACCAAAGTGGAGTAGAAAAAGGATGTGAGAAATAACACTGGAAACAGAGGTTTGGGTAGATCAGAATCTTAAGAGCGAACATAAAGCTCTGTTGCTATAGTCAAAGAATGTCCATGAGAGGATTTCAAAGAAACGATGGGCCAAGTTTGATATGCATTTTAAGAAAATAATGGAAAAGAACATGATGAGAAGTTAGAGGCTAGAGTCAAAGATAAGGAGACAGTTTAAAAGGTCCACAAAGGGGTGAGGAGAAAAAGAATTCACTTTGAGATAAGCTAATGCATGTAAACTGGCCATTATCCATGTGCATACATTATCTTTGGTAGAAATCAGTCTATATGGCTAAATGCTTAAAAATAAAAAATGCATTGTTACTCATACATCATAATTTTAAATCAAGTTAGAAAGCCATATACTCTGAAATAAATTCTCCACTCGTGCATCTTAGTAATTAAATAATCTTAACACCAGTAACGAGAAGATGTTTGCTAATTGTAAAAGATTCTAAATTTAAAATGCATGCGCTTTACATTAAAATAATTATGTAAGCCGGGCTCGGTGGCTCAGCCTGTAATCCCGCGCCTTGGGAGGCTTTGGTGAGTGGACTGTCTGAGCCCGCGGGTTCAAGACCCACCTGAGCAATTTGGTGAGACCTCATCTCTACAATAAATCAAATAATTAGCCAGGCGTGGTAGCCAGCGCCTGTAATTCCAGCTACTTGGAAGGCTGAGGTGAAAGGATCATTGGAGCCCCAGCAGGTCGAGGCTGCAGTGGCCGGGAGTGGCCCCTGAATTCCAGTCTGAGCGAGAGTGAGACTCCAACTAAAAAAATGAATAAACAATAAAAAATAAAAAATGAATAAATTGTTTAACTATATCATGCATGTTCCCTTCTGATCTGTTTATGCTGTTGCTTTCTTAGCAATATCAATCTTCAAGACCGTGCAAAAAGTCAGCCGGGCTCGGTGGCTCAGTCTGTAATCCCAGCACTTTGGGAGGCTGAGGTGAGTGGATTGCCTGAGCCCACAGGTTCGAGACTCCCCTGGGCAACTTGGCGAGACCGCATCTCTACAATAAATCAAAAAATTAGCTGGGCATGGTAGTGCGTGCCTGTAGTTCCAGCTACTTGGAAGGCTGAGGTGGAAGGATCACCGGAGCCCAGTAGGTCGAGTCTGTGGTGAGCGGGAGCGGCCACTGCACTCCAGTATGGGTGACAGAGTGTGACTCCAACTCCAAAAAAAACCCAAAGTTTATATTTGAGCACATCCCAAAGCAACTTGATTATGAAATGGTAGGTGTCAAACTGATGATATTTTAATGTAGTTTTCACAATAAGATATATGTGATAATAATAGTATTGCTAACTTATACTCCGGTAAAATAATTGCACAGACTTTGGCTGCCCAAACATGAGATATATGTTCTTGTGCATGCAGCCTTTAAAGATTTTAACACAAG
>NW_007084627.1:0-957 GCF_000164805.1 Carlito syrichta
CAGTTCGCTTTTACGGTCCAGAGTCGCCAGGACCTCCACGTCAGCCACATGACCGGCAGAGCAGGGACGAGCGCTTGAACTTCAGCCACGTTTATCGACAGCGAGTGATTTTTTTGGTCCAGACTTCCCGGTGCCAGGTATCAGGCGTATCTCACAGCTTTGACCAGTAGGGCCCGGCAGAAGCCTTCATCAAGCTCGCCACAGGGTAAAGGGCCTAGGACGTCACGCAATATGCAAAAGCCATAAGAATCACAAAGTTTACGATGACATGGGCACAAAAGTCATATAACTCACAAGGCTTATGATCACATCGATACTGTGTTATTCAAACTTATAACCACTCAGAAAAGGGGAGTAAAAGGAGATTCACATCTTTCAGTTGAAGGAGCATAGACTACAGGGAAGTCAAGGATCTCCTGAAGCTCCTTACTGGGAGTGCTTAGGTGGTAAGGGGAAGCACGCTTTTCACGAGCTCTCACGAACACGGGTTTGGAACCGTACAGGAGCGCTCGCGCCCCGGCCATGCCCTTCTCTAGGGGCCGTGACCATACGGACAGGCATGACAGTGTCTCTGTGTCAGCTGTGCTATCCTCCTTCCCAAACCAAGGCAAGTTACACAACAAAGGACAAAAGGAAGCAGACATCGGTCACTTTAATGTCGACTCTGTTATAGCAAAATCTATATGTGATTATCATATATATGCGATTATCTATGTAAATAAACAAATACGTACATATATAAATGGTATATGTCCTGTGATTTCTAACCGGCCGAGAACTCCAGATAAAAAGGTTTTTACGCCGGGCTCGGTGGCTCAGCCTGTCATCCCGCGCCTTTGGGAGGCTGAGGTGAGTGGATGGCCTGAGCCCGCGGGTTCGCGACCCGCCGGGGCAGGCGAGACCTCATCTCTACAATCGATCCAAAAACCAGCCGGGCGTGGCAGCGCGCGCCTGTAA
>NW_007084628.1:0-863 GCF_000164805.1 Carlito syrichta
ATGAGCCACTGAACTCAAACCTAGAGATAATGTCAGAATGTCTCCCACTTGTGAGATGATCACTGATCCTTAACCACCTTCTCATGGCCAGAGTGGTGATGCATGTGCTGTTGTAGTTAGCAGCTGATGAGAGGCAGGAGTTGGTTCACATGTTCTGGCTTCATGGCAACTGTTTCTTGGCCTTAACCAATGCATACATCCTAAGCCTTGGGACCCACATATATTTGCATGATGGGCTGAACCACTGTGGATTTCCTCTCCTACAAAACCTAGAATATGGGACTTGGTTGACAGCCTTGAAACATGCATGCCAGAAACGATGTCAAGATGGTGGTGTTGGCACACCTACTGCATACAGCAGGAGCAACATGCTGCCTCCTTTGCTTAGAAAAGTATTCAGTCGGTTTATTGACCACCTTAGAATAAATGGGGAGAAAGGGAGTGTCACTTGGGACCCAGGGTTGTCTCAAATGTGCTGGTTGTCTCAAATGTGCTTTCTTCAAATGTGAGACTCTTATCTAGTCTGTATATAAAGTCAGACAAACTCGAGTTTTATTTTTATAGATGAATAAACTGCATCAAGGTGGCAAATTTAACTTATAATAAGCAAAATTGAAAAGCTTTAGCATACAGTATATCTGTATCATATATAGATACAGATCATTCTACATGTGACATATTTTCATTTTTGTTTAATAGTGAAGAGGAGAAACTCCAGAACTTCTTCTATGAACTTTTGGCCCAAAGATAAAGGGCATATTGCAGTGTCAGCAATGAATGTAGCCCAGTGAGTGAGCTCTGGTGTTGCCTGGGTGGACAGAATACAGGTGGTCAAGGGTGGCGACGGATGGTCATGGATGGTG
>NW_007084629.1:0-1077 GCF_000164805.1 Carlito syrichta
TTTAGGTGGCTTATTAGGTTGTCAATTTCTGTTCCTTCCATTTTGCTCATGTGTGTTTGTAGGGATATAAATTCCCCTCTTATTACAGCTTTAAGGCATCCCAGAGATTTTGGTAAGATGTTTCTTTATTTTCATTTGTTTCCAGGTATCTTTTGATCTCTATTTTGATGTCATCATTGACCCAGGAGTTATTTAGCATCATGCTGTTTAGTGTCCATGTCTTTGTGGGTTTTGGGGGGACTTTGTTGGTGTCAATGTTTATTTTTATTCCACTGTGGTCCAAAAAGGTGCATGGCAGAATTTCAGTCCTTTTAAATTTGCTTATACTTGATTTGTGTCCAATTATGTGGTCGATCTTAGAATATGTTCCATGTGGTGATGAGTAGAATGTGTATTCTGTGGTCTTTGGATGGAGTGTTCTATAGGTATCAATTAAGTCCATTTGGTCCAGAGTCTCATTGAGGTTCCGGATCTCCTTGCTAATTTTTTGTCCTGATGATGTCTAAGGTTGTGAGTGGTGTATTAAAGTCCCCAGTTATTATGGTGTTAGAGTCAATGTCTTTCTTTAGTTTTCCTAGAAGTTGCTTTATGAATGTTGGTGCGCCTATGTTGGGTGCATATATGTTTAGGATAGATATTTCTTGTTGATGGAGTGAACCTTTTATCATTATGTAGTGGCCCTCTGTATCTTTTTTAATTTTTGATAACTTAAATAGTATTTTGTCTGAAATTAGGATCACGACTCCTCCTTTCTTTTGTGTTCCATTCGCCTGAAAATTTGTTTCCCATCCTCTTACTTTGAGTCTGTGTATGTCCTTTCTAGTGAGATGGGTCTCTTGAAAGCAGTATATTGTTGCCTGGAGATATTCTATCCATTTTGTCATTCTATGTCTTTTCAGTGGTGCATTTAGTCCATTCACATTCAGACTAATTATTGAAATGTGAGAGTTCGTCCCTATCATGGAGTTCTTATTGAGTTGTTGTTCTTCCACTTATTTTTTCTTTTTCTTTTTTCTTTTTGTCTTGCTTTTGGATAGGGGGTTGGTTCGCATGTATTTTTATTCTTTTCCCTGTACT
>NW_007084630.1:0-818 GCF_000164805.1 Carlito syrichta
GCCAAGTCTGTCTGCTGGCAGAACCTGCTCCAACGCATGGCCAGGCAGCCCCGTGCACCCAACAACTCCCGGCTCACCAACGACCCTAGCCGAGGCTCATTTTGATAATTTTAAATAACACCTCAGCAAAGAAAAATTACATGCAATAAAATTAGTACAAATTTACAACTAAATTAAGACAAATCTAATAAAACACCAAAGCTTATCATAGCAGCTTAGGAGGTTCTTAAAGGAAAATCTATAGATCCAAAGACTCATATTAGAAAAGAAAAAAATGTGCAAATTATTAGCAGTATTTCTTTCAAGAAATTAGAAGCCGGACTCGGTGGCTCAGCCTGTAATCCCGCGCCTTTGGGAGGCTGAGATGAGTGAATTGCCTGAGCCCGCGGGATCGAGACCCACCTGGGCAGGCGAGACCTCATCTCTACAATAAATCAAAAAATTAGCTGGGCGTGGTAGCTCACGTCTGTAATTCCGGCTACTCGGAAGGCTGAGGCAGAAGGATCGCTGGAGCCCAGCAGGTCGAGGCTGCGGTGGCCAGGAGTGGCCACTGCACTCCAGTCTGGGCGACAGAGTGAGACTCCAACTCAAAAAAAAATTAGAAAAGTGAAAAGGAAATCTAGATAAAGTAATAGTAATAAATATGCTAAACAAAGTTAGCAAACCATGCAATAGCAAATAAAGTAAGAATGCTGTGAATATTTTATGTAAGTAAATTTAGACACATAGACAAAATTAATCTTTAAAAAATTTTCAAAAATGTAAGATGAAATGGCAAATCTGATAGTAACACTAAAGTTTTGTTACCTTAAATTCCA
>NW_007084631.1:0-616 GCF_000164805.1 Carlito syrichta
TTGTTTCAGGTTCTTGCTATTGTGAACAACGTTGCGATAAATATACGTGTGCAGGTATCTTTTTTATAGAGTGATTTGTGTTCTTCAGGGTATATTCCCAGTAGGGGGATTGCAGGGTCATATGGAAGGTCAATTTTTAGAGCTTTTAGGAATCGCCACACTGCTTTCCACAGAGGTTGCACTAGTTTACACTCCCACCAACAGTGTAGAAGTGTTCCCTTTTCACCACACCCTCTCCAGCAGCTGTTATTTTTTGAGTTGTTGATAATTGCCATTCTGACTGGAGTTAGGTGGTATCTCAGTGTGGTTTTGATTTGCATCTCCCTGATGATTAGTGAGGTTGAGCATTTCTTCATGTGTTTGTTGGCTTCTCGAATGTCTTCTTTTGTGAAGTGTCTGTTCATATCTTTTGCCCATTTTATAATGAAGTTGTTTGTTTTCTTCTTTTCAGTACGTTTCAGTTCCTTGTAGATCCAGGATGTTAAGCCTTTGTCAGACCTAGAGTTGGCAAATACTTTTTCCCAGTCTGTAGGCTGTCTCCCTGCTCTCTTGATGGTTTCTTTGACTTTGCAGAAGCTTGTCAGTTTAATAAGGTCCCATTTGTCTATCTTCTCTC
>NW_007084632.1:0-725 GCF_000164805.1 Carlito syrichta
CACACACCTGCCTTCTCCTATGCACACCTGCTTTCACCTGTGCATACTTGCCTTCCCCTGTGCACATCTGTGCACACTTGACATTACCTGTGCACACTTGCCTTTATCTGTCTTCACCTGTGCACACCTGGCATCACCTGTCTTTGCTTGTGCACACTTGGCATCCTCTGTGCACACCTGCCTTCACCTGTGCACACCTACCTTCACCTGGCTTCACCTGAGCAGACCTATCTTTATGTGGCTCTGTCCTTGAGCAAGCCCCCCACCTCCTGGGACTGCAAATTCCCACTTGTGACACAAGGGAGTTGGTGAGGTCACTCTGTCTAAGACTCTTGCTCTGGAGAAGTGCCATCCTCCAGCAACACAGATTCCCTGCAAAAGAGAGGCATGGACAGCTGCCGGAGGCCATGAGCCTCTGGGTGAATCTAAGCCACAAAATATTTATAATGTTGTCCCCAGGACACAAATAGCAGTTCTGTCTCACATCCCTGATGGTATGGTGTCCCAGTTTCCAGTTTACTATAAAATAGCTACTCTTTCCAGAAAGTCCTGGAGAGATCACTGTGCAGTGTGCCATCCATAAGGTGACTGATGGCTTCATGTTACAGATTTGGCAAGAAGAAAGACAAGAGGATCAGATGGAAAAGTCTCTCTCTCTTTCTGTCTCTCTGTGAGCC
This sequence comes from Carlito syrichta, assembly GCF_000164805.1. Lineage (NCBI taxonomy): Eukaryota > Metazoa > Chordata > Mammalia > Primates > Tarsiidae > Carlito > Carlito syrichta. The sequence goes on from NW_007084632.1 coordinate 678, forward strand.
ATTAGCCTCACCTCACATCGTGAGGCATGCCAGGGGCAGGAGGGGAGG
>NW_007084633.1:0-1078 GCF_000164805.1 Carlito syrichta
TGTTCTCTTCATCTCACAGAAAGTCTCTTTGAATGCACTCTAGTATTTTCTTCAGAAGAGAAGCATGTTCCCAGTGAAATGTGGGTCCTGGCATCCACCTGACTCTGCCATGTATTACTATTGACTGCTTCTACTTTCCAACTCACAGTTCTCGGGCCAGAATTGTTTTCTCTTTCTAAGCCCGCCTTTTATTTCTTGGTCTTCAAAATTCAGGCAGAAAGCTCATATACTATCCTAGCATCCTAAAACTTCAGAATCTCTTGAAAAACATGTTAAAATTCCTGGAACTTGTCCAGAGATATTCTGATTCACGAGGCATGGGAATAAGTCCAACATTTGAATTTTAAATAAGCATGTGAGGTGATTGGAATTCAGGGAACTGAAAGAATTAATTTCATAAACTAGAGCCCCAGAAACACAGTTTGGTCCTTTGGCTCCAAGGGACCTTACTACCTTCTATTACAGGTGCCTACATCTGGCCTTTGTGCCTGACCCTGACACCTGCTGTCACTGATGCAACCCCTTCTGAAGGTTTCTTCTGTGTCTCCTGTCACTCCTTCTGCACCTATCTTTCTCTTAATTTCTTCTTTTGCCCCCCTGCTAACCTCCATATTCTTATGAGTTCTTTTCTGCCCCTCACCTTAGCACATGCACCCTCCTCAGAGAACCTTACTTAATACCTGGGCCTTAACCAGCAGGCTCCCAAATCTATATCTATGATCCAGATCTCAGCCATGAGTTGCAGACCCACATATTCAATCGTACTTGACCCCACCCCACCTGCCCTCCTATGGATGCACTTGCCCTCCCTGTCTCTGTGATTCTTGTGATAATGTTGTTATGCACAAAGTAGCCACAATCCTAGGAGCCAGCTTCATGCCTCTTTCAGTTGTTTGTCTTCAGGTCTGCTTCATGTGACATCCATTTATTTAAAGATCATTGACTCAGTGCCATAAAGTTCCTGGCAAGAAAGCAGCTCTGGGCATACAGGAAAGGAAGATGTGGCCCTGAGTGCATGAGGTATGAGTCACATGTGACTGTTGGGTATCTTCCCAATGTTGGTCTTCTTTGTTTCTTG
>NW_007084634.1:0-812 GCF_000164805.1 Carlito syrichta
GTTTTACCCCCAAGTTTTTACCAGATTCTACAAGAATGGTAATAGTGTCATGGCACAGTCTGCATCTTACGCTGAAAAAAAGCAAAATGAAACAAACACACAAACAAAAATATAGAATGCCACATTTGTGCAAAGTGGCAGAATTGGCCTAAAGAACAGTTCTTTGGGAATTCTCTCTCTCTCTCTTTTCTATTTTAGTCTCAAAAATACATTTTCTTATCATCAATGGAATAATTCTGAAAGAAAATAAAGAAATGACAAAAACCTACGTGCAATGAATGAGTGTTCTGTATTGGACATAGTTAGTGCAAGCAGGAGATCTTGGGGGACAGCCCAGGTTAGGAAAGCTGGTCTTGAGGGAAGTGTTGGTTTATTTCAATGAAACTGGTTCCGACTATAGGTACAGCCTACTCAAACAAATGTAGCGAAGCTTCAGGATAAGGTGAAGATAATTATTTATTTTTTAAATATTCATGATTGCATTTATTTATATATTAAACTTCCAAATCTATTTTCAACTAAGCGATTTACATTCCATACACATGTGGTGCACGTGTGCACGCGCGTGCGCACACACACACACACACACACACACACACACACACACACACATTGTCTTTCCAAATTGAAACATCCATGTCATAGAGGCAGGAATATCCAAAAGAAGTATCACGTGCAGACAGAATTAATGGATTAGGGTGGAGGAGATTAGGGAAAAAAACTCCTCATCTTAGAGAATGCAGTGCCACACATATGTCTTAGTTGGTGTTAATTCTGCACTGGGATTTCTTTTGTTGCTTTTCACTTCTCTT
>NW_007084635.1:0-1525 GCF_000164805.1 Carlito syrichta
CTGTCGATCTATATCTATATTATCTATCTATATCTATATCTATACCTATATCTATGTATGTCTATATCTATGTCCCATTGCTCTTATCTCTCTGGAGAACCCTAATTAATACACAGTATCATAGATAGTTGGGTTTGTGACCAAATTTTTTTCTCAATCAGGTAATGCTTCAGTCAAGAATCATTTACATGTTCCCTGAGACCTTGCATGAGAAATCCTCTAGAGCAGTGCTTCTTTACCTCTAATGTGCCTAGGACTCATCTGGGGATCTTGGGAAAATACAAAATCAGTAGGACTGGAGGAAGGTCGGAGATTCTTTGATCTAACAAGCTCCGAGGTATGCAGATGCTGTCAGTACATGGTCAACATTTTGAGACAACTGGCTAGACAATAGAACTAGAAGTGAACATGCTAAAAAATATTAGATGATGCCAAATTGCTCTTCAAAGTGGATGAACCTGTCTACACTCCCAGTGGCAGCATAAGTCAGTTTTATTTGTGTACTTTCCCACCAACAGTTTTAATTTTCAGATGTTTTATGTCAGTGGTTTTAAAAAGGGTATGAAGGTACCTTGCTTAAATTCATTTTTCTCTGATAACTGGAAGTTGAACCTCCTTTCAGATGTTTATTATGTATCTGGTCTTGCTCTTCTGTGTATATCTTGTTTACTTATTTGTGGTTTTTCTTATTGTTTTGCATGAAAACTTTAAAAATTCTACACTCTAACTAACGTTTTGACTGTATATCCTTTGAAATATTTTCTAAGCCGGGCTCGGTGGCTCAGCCTGTAATTCCGGGAGGCTGAGATGAGTGGATTGCCTGAGCCCACGGGTTCGAGACCCACCTGGGAAACTTGGCGAGACCTCATCTCTACAATAAACAAAAAAATGAGCCGGGCGTGGTAGCACATGCCTGTACTTCTGGCTACTTGGAAGGCTGAGGCGGAAGGATCACTAGAGCCCAGCAGGTCGAGGCTGCGGTGGCCGGGAGCGGCCACTGCACTTCAGTCTGGGCGACCGAGTGAGACTCCAACTCAAAAAAAAAAAAAAAAAAGAAAATATTTTCTACACCTGCATTTATCTTTTAATGTTGCTTTTAGTGAACAGGATATCTTAAAATTAATATGCTATAATTGAAACATTTTCCCCTGTGTTTGCATTTTGAAACATTGCATGAGAAATTCTTCTTAAGCTCCAAAGCCATAAAAATATTTTATTATATTTTCTTCTAAATATTGAAAAGACTTTATTTTCTTATATAGTTTTTCACTCATCAGGAATTGATTTTTGTATATGATGTAAGTAGGGAACTTTAAAAAAATTAGAAAACCAGTTCTCTTAACACCACTAATTTAATAGGTATCTCTTTGGCTGGTTTGTAAAGTTTTAGTAGTTGTCTCCATGACTTGTGAAAATTCTCTATATGTATTGGTCTGTTGGGAACTCTATTCTGCCCATCACTACCACATTGTGTTATTTACTGTTGCTTTATAAGTCTTGATGTCTGATAGGGTATTTTGTTTTT
>NW_007084636.1:0-808 GCF_000164805.1 Carlito syrichta
CTCCGGCGATCCTTCTGCCTCAGCCTTCCAGTAGCCAGAATTACAGGCATGCACTACCACACCCGGCTGATTTTTTGCTTTATTGTAGAGATGAGGTCTCATTGCCCAAGTGGGTCTCAAACCCGTGGGCTCAGGCAATCCACTCACCTCAGCCTCCCAAAGGCGCGGGATTACAGGCTGAGCCACCGAGCCTGGCTTAAGATTCCATTTTAAAAATAAAACAATGATATACGTAACCTCCGAAGGTAACAGATGTAGGAAATGACACAAAGAATGTCAGCCTTATCCTCTCTGGCATCTCCCATTAGAACAGCTTCTTCCTCAACTCCTTCCTCCCCTTAGCCTACCCTTCACAACACCATTCTAAAATCGGTTAGGGTAACTCATCTCCTCACTCCCTGACTAAGGAGGCTTCAAGAGCTCCTTCCAACTCAGACTTGGGTGAACTCCTCAGACTGACACCAAGTCCTCCATGTCCAGTCCCTTCCTGCCCACTTGCAGCCTTCACTCTCACAACACTGGGCTCACCTCCTTCAAGCACAGAACTCACCGGCTGATCCTCACACACCCTCTTCCTCCAAAGCCTGCTGAGCCCCTGCACATGGCTCTCCCACCAAAAAGTCCTTCATGGTCAACGAAGTGGCTGGCCCCTCAAATCCTACAGGGCCATCTCACAACTTGGCTCTGAAGACATCCTTGATGGAGCCAAGTCAGCTGAGCCCTAGGGACCCCATAGCAGCAGCTCTCTACCCCTCCCCACTCTCCACACAGCAGGACCAGTGCTATTTTCCATGTCCTGAACTCTTGA
>NW_007084637.1:0-1434 GCF_000164805.1 Carlito syrichta
CATGACCTCCCTCGAAGGTCTCACTGCCTTCAGAGATTCATCTCACATGATGGTAAATTCAAGAAATGCTCAGATTTCTACTTCAAATGAAAGCCTAAATTGTGTTAACATGGCAGATACTAACAGAGTATACTTTTTTTTAAAGATTTCTGCTACTTAGTTTCAATCAAAACAGTTTCAGTCTTCCCTTTTCTCTAGGCATTTAGGCATGGCAATAATAACTGAAGGGGAAAAGTTCCTGTGTGTTGTTAGGATACATTTAGCATGGGTTCTTTACTCTTTCTGAGACTGCCAGTTCATGTTGTCTGTCTTGTCTAATTAGCCCCAACCATGGTAGGAGGGATCCAGCACGATGCCAGTTTAGCAGATGAGAAGATAGACATTCTTTCCAGGCTGTTAAGCTTCTCCTCTACAGGCACGCAGCAGCCAAATGGCCAAGTTGAGGTTCACGTCCAGGTCATTTTGCTTTTTTGCTATTTTATTTCTTAGCTCTGATAAACAATCTTAAGGAGTAGGACCTCTCAAAAATATATCATCAGATTGGATTTCTATTGAGAAGACACCTCATTGACACTACTGGAGTTTTGTGATGGCATCATCTTCCAATTAACCATAATAGCACTGTTGGTCAGGTGCATAGGGCTGGGCCTCTTCAAGCACTGCATGTCCTCGGCCCTTGATGACCAGATGCTTATTTACCTCTTCTTTCTCCAACACACCCTGTGCCTTTGCCTCAAATTCTCTCTGTTGACTTGAAGCCAATCCAGTGCAATGGAAATGGCAGCCAAACTTCCCCACATTATCCTCTGAGTAGCTGGAGGCCAAGTGCCCTTCAGAGATTGGTGACCATAGGCTCAGAGGCAATGTGGAAGACAAAGTAAGTGATGTGTCTATGATATAGCAAGAAACAGGGGGGTTGTGTGTTTTCAATTGTGGATCACAGACTTTTATCCTCTTCATATATGTGCCTTTAACATGGTTATCCCGCCCTACTCTCCTAAGGGTGGGTGTGCCCTTTCTCTGGGGCCTGTGGGGTGGACTGGACTGGACTCATCCCAGGAGGCAGCATCTTCATGCATCCTGATACCATGTGGCATGTGGTCCAGCCTCCCCTTGTACCAAAGGTGCGGTCTCCTGGGACCCATCTCTTGTAACATGGAGCACTGTGGAGAAGAAAAGTTATAGACACAACTCTCCCAAGCAATGCTGGTCTGTCTGGCAGGTGGGCCCCTCTTCTGCCAGTTGGAGAACTTCAGGATGCCTTCTTAGGGAGGGGCAAGGCCACTGTAGGAAATGGAGTTCCAGCAATAGCGTCCTGCTCATTTATCTGTAGAGTGCTGATAGCCAGGGGTGTGTCTACCAGCTCTCTGCCAGCACTTGGCTTTGTGGGAAGGTTGATCCCTCCCTGGGACTGCTTTCTGGCATGGACTGTAT
>NW_007084638.1:0-668 GCF_000164805.1 Carlito syrichta
TCAACCTCTAGAGTGCCAATTTTTTTCTAAGAAACATGAAAACTCAATTATATATCTAAAGAAAGTCCAAAATTCCTCAAAATAAATCCTACAATTAAATTAAATCTAACATCTAGTCAAAAATCGCCTGACTTTCAAAAAATCAGACACATATGATCTATAGAGAGGAGAAAAATCAATAAACAGCTTTAGAAATTATAGAGAAAAATTGGAACTAGTAGATAATGCTAGCGGATAATTTTCTTTCTCATTGGTCTCTTATGCTTTCACATATCTTGTGAGCAAGACACACTGGTGTTTGTTATGTTTTCAAGAATGTTTCTACAGAGAACAGCTTTGGTGATACAGACTTTTCCTCCCTAAGTAGCAAATAATGTCTGTTTATAGCTTTAAAATAAAGAGACAGTGTCTCCCTCCAGAGCAAAATGCAGAAATCCTGAATGTCTGCTATTTTAAAAATGTCTCATTCTAGTGTAGAGCAGATGGGCTTACTGTCCATTACAAGAGATTCAAGTTTTCTAATTCAAGGTTTATCTCCTGTGGATCAATATATTGTTGTGTTTTATAGACAGGGTCTCATTTTGTTGCCCAGGCTGGCTTGCAGACGTGGTTTCATTCTCGATTCTTGGGCTCAATGATCCTCCTTTCTCAGCTTCCTGAACAGCTAG
>NW_007084639.1:0-2028 GCF_000164805.1 Carlito syrichta
CGAGAGAGGTAGATATTTGCTATGTTAAGCCACAGAGTGTTGGGATATTTGTTTTTACAGCATAACATAGCCTGTCCTGACAGAGCCACTGTCTTAAAGATGTCATTGCAGAACACAGATAGCAAAGGAATTAATTTGTGACTTTCAGTTTCAAAATCTCGGGCCCATGTACACAAATAATACATTTGAATGATCAGCTAAAGATCCGGGCTATCCTTTGCTAGACTAAATAAGGGTTCTTTGGACTTAGAAAAAAAGATGAACTATCTTGGGGAAAGCAGAGTGTGGATGCCAATGTAGCCTTGAGTCTTCTTCCCCTGTGTCTCTAGGAGATGGCAGGTTTCTCTAGACACCTAAGAAAGACTTGGAGATTCAAGGTCTGAAGGAATCTGTGTGCCATTTCAGAAAAATCCTACACCTAGGAGAAGATCATATTTTTCAAAGTGTGTCTACAGCTGAGTCACTTCACAGAGTTCTCACCCTCTCATTGACACAAGATGGAAAGAAGAGGCCCATGCACCCAGAAAATTCATTAAACAGTAAAAGATGTGAAGTGAGGTCTGGCTGACCTGAAAAAGCCTACTGTTTGGGGATAGGGGAGAGTGTAGTAGCTCTCCCCAGTGACTCTGTAACTAACTAATTATGCAAGACCTCTCCAGCTCCAGTTCTACCAAACTCTCCAACTACATTCCCTGTCATTTACATTGATGTGCCCTCTTTTAGCCATATGAAGTTGATTATGCTTCCCTAATTCTACCAAGCTGTTCCATGCCTCTGCATGTTATTTGCTCTCCTTCTATCGGAAATTGCCTTTCCACTCCTTATTTCACTGAAAATTTTTGATTCATTCATTGACATGTGTTTGAGTCGTTACCTCCTCTGGGAAGCATCTCCTCTTCATCAGTGTCATTTTTCTCTCCATGCACACAAAAAGTCATGTGAGTACACAGTGACAAGGCAGTCTTCTGCAAACCAAGAAGTGAGCCCTTACCAGAAGCTGACCATGCACGTGCCTTGATCTCAGAATTCCTTTATGCTACCAATGTACCTACCTCTTACCTCTATTCAACCAATTTGATAGATATTTGTGAAATACATACTATAGACCAGAGCTCATAATGACTGGCGGACAAAGCAAATGGTGTTCTCCCTACAGGGACTTCATTTCAGTTACCTTTGGTGCATAGTAAATTGCCACAAAACTTAGTCCTTCTTGAATCTTGTGACTTCTGTAGTTGAGAAAGTCAGGAAGGCCCCAACTGGGCAGCGAGCTTGTTGTCTTCATGGGTTGTAGTTAAATGGTGGCTGAAGCTGGAACCGCAAAGGAGGGAGTATGGAGCATCTGTTAGCTGCCAAGCATCTCTCTCTTTTAATGTGGTCTCAGAGCCTTTCCATGTGGTTTCTCTGCATAAGCTAGTTTGGGTTTTCTCATAGCATGGCATCCACAGGGCAGTCTGTTTGCTTATGTGGCAGCTGCAGACTTCAATAGTGAGAATTCCAGAAAAACAAGGCAGAAGCCTGCAGGACTCAGCCTTGGAAGTCACTCAATGTCATTTCTGCTGCATTTTCTTACCTCTAAGTGGGTCACTAGCTAACCTGCCCAGATTTAAAGGCAGGGGAGTTAGGCTGTCTCTCATGATGGGTGATTTCAGGTTCTAGATAAGTATATGGGATTGGCGATGTTGAACCATTTTTGGAAAGACACGACCCTAGCACTTACCATACATCTAGCACTTACCCTACTTTGATGAATATACATCTCCCTATTTAGACCACAGTTTTGTTGAGATCATGATTTAGATCTTATTCTTTGTTCTCAAAACTTAACACAGTGTTTAGAAGAGCGGTATAGTTTGAATAGTTGCCCCCTTCAAATCTCTTGTTGAAATGTGATTCCCAATGTTTGAGGTAGGGCGTAATGAGAGGTGCTTGGGCCATGGAGTGGATTTCTCATGAATACCTTGTCCTTCTCATGGTAATGAGTGAGTTTTTGTTCTGCTAGTTCATGTGAAAGTTAGTTGTTTGAAA
>NW_007084639.1:3236-4391 GCF_000164805.1 Carlito syrichta
GAGCTGTGCCAGCTAAAGTGGGGGAGAGAGAGAGAGAGAGATAGAGAGATCATACCTTTTGTATGCATTTATGTTCTGTTTGGGCCCCTCAAAAAATTGGATGATGTGTGCCCCATAATTGGTGAGGAAAGGATTTTTCTTTACTCAGTCTACTTATTTGAATGTGAATCTCTTCTGAAAAACTCCCTCACAGACACATTCAGAAATAATGTTTATCAGCTATCTGGGCATTCTTTCGCCCAGTTAAGCTCACATATAAAATTACCCATTCTACTATCAAAGTCTACGTCTCTCTAAAATATGCATAGTAAACTCAATGTTGGCACAAAATTAATTTTTCCCACAGAGTTCTTCTAAGTGTTCTGGTTCTTCATTCTTCATTTCTTGAGAATTTTGGTTGCAAAATTTGGTAAAAATGCCAGTGTCTTTCAAAGAGTTAAGATTTCAACAGAACTTAGGCTTCTCCACAGGGATTCAGGTCTGGATGCTCAGCTAGTTTGGAATCCCAGACTTTTTTTTCCCTAGGATCACATAGCTCTTTACCCTTCAAAACCACAACAGTGAGGTTTTTATTCCTTTCTCTGAATGGTGCCTTAGCAACAGCCACACACTGAGAATTTGCCTGGTGTGGCTTCCTTAGAGAACAAATCCAAGATTTCCCTCAACACAGTTTGCTATCACAGTTAGACTAAAAGGCTAATGCCATTGCTTTGTGGTTCATGTGCATTTTAGCTCCTCTCATGCACAAAGTGAGAGGCTTAAAAGCTTTGTTGTTGTATAAGAAGTGCTTGTTGTAGTTTATAAATCTCTACCCATGCCTCTAGGTTTTTGTTTACCTCATAATATCTATGTTAATAGGTTGACCGGGTTCTTCTGCTTCTGTAACCCCTGCTGGCAGTGTGCAAGTGTTAAACAATAAGTCCCTTCCAAACTCCCCTCTATCTAAGTTGTGACAGGCAAGCCACCCTTATGGTGGGCTCTGTATTAATTCAAACCTGCTTGTATGCCAGAGCTGACCTATATACAGTCGCGGTGACTATGTAAAACTTAGCTTCTAGTAACATGGTCTCAAACCCAGAGTCCAGCTTATGCACAGTCACAATGACTGTGCCGACCTGGGCCCCCCGAGTAAATATGTTACAAGCGCCTCCAGCT
>NW_007084639.1:4955-5663 GCF_000164805.1 Carlito syrichta
TTCCTCCCCCCTACCCTAATATTCCCTCAGCACCCCCAGCGATTGTGGAAGGTGCTGCTGGGGAACTGGCTCCTGTGCCACAAGTGGAGGAGCCTCAGCATGGACCAGCGGTGGGGATGCGGGGGCGCACCACTCGGGAAGCCCCAGCTCTGGATAAGGGACCTGCAGATTACACCATGCTCACCCTCTGCGCACTCAGGCCCCCAGATGAAACTGGAGAACAACCCCTGCACTATTGGCCGTTCTCCACCTCTGATTTATACAATTGGAAGACCCAAACTGCTAAATTCTCTGATAATCCAAAAGATCTTACTGACCTACTAGAAAGTATTCTTTTTACCCACCAGCCCACCTGGGATGATTGTCAAATGCTTTTAAAGTTTCTCTTTAACCATGGAGGAAAGGGAAGGCATCCAGGTGGAAGCCCGGAAATTGGTTCTGGGAGAAGACAGGCAGCCTACCCAGAATCCGGACTTCATCAATGCAGTCTTTCCCTTGTCCCACCCTGCATGGGACTTCAACATGGCAGAAGGTAAGGAGAGGCTCCGAGTCTATCGCCAGACTCAAATGGCGGGTCTCAGGGCTGCGGCACGCAAGCCTACCGATTTGGCCAGGGTATATGATGTTAGACAAGATAACGATGAAAGTCCAGCTGCCTTCCTAGAAAGAATTTCGGAAGCCTTCAGGTGGTACACTCCTATGAACCCG
>NW_007084640.1:0-1469 GCF_000164805.1 Carlito syrichta
ATAGATCTAAATATGCCAAGGATATATGTACTAAGATATATAACTATGCCAACAAAGCAGAGAAAATAGGTCATTTTTTTTCATTTGGAGTACTGGAATTGCGGTGTTCAAAGCATCCATAATGAATATTTTTAATCCCTAGCTTTTGTCAGTATTGTAAGTACTGATATGCTGCTTGCCTTATTAATACTGCTTTTAAAAAATAGTCTCTAAAGCTAGAGATAAGAGTTTGTTTATGGAAAATATGCAACTAATTGAAACTTAAAGCTCCTCTTTAAAAAGAAAGCTTTTGAAAGATTTTGTGGCAAGAAATCAAGGAGCACGAGAAGTTACTTTCAAGCCTCTTTAAGTGCAAATTCATGAGAATTATTGAAAATTTGAGTTTTATACTTCTTTACAAAATAAAATATATATACTCTATCTTGTACACCAATCACATTCTGTCTAATCAGATGTCACATCAAAGCTTAGTAGATGTTGAGTAACAACTCATGATTCCAATATAAAAAAGATACTTAAATTTTATCCCAGCCCTGCTTCTTAACAGACATATGAATGGCCATGAAACTGATCCTGTCTGAACCTGTTTTCTCTGTAAATGGTGAAAAATGTGCCTTGACAAAGGAATAGTGGAAAGAATGATACCTGATACTAGAGCTTAGTTCAGGCTTGTGTAGTTAAGTGATCAATAAATGCTAATGAAAATAATAGATAACTTGTTTTAGTACTTCTGTATGCTCCAGTATCTAACACAAAATTGGGTGAGAATGAGAAATGTACCTCTGTCACAGAAGCAGAAGTGAATCAAACACTTCAGGCATTCTTCACTTTACTCAGCTCCTGCAGAGAAATTTGTCATCAGAGAGCAACCCCAGTCCAGGGCTGCTGAATCTGGAAGTGAAGACTGCCTTTTCAGAGGTGTTATTTGTATTTCTCTCAAGTTTGCCACATGTCTCTCCTCTAAAGTCCTCAGAACATTCTAACCTATTGGAGTTTTGAATTTTTACGGTTCCCCATTGTGCTTAATTCTGAATAGAAAATCACACACAGACACACACACATAGGGAATTGAGGAGCAGATACAAAAATTAAACCCTAACTCTATTCCAAATCCCACTTTTAATTACACATAATACTGTCCTGTCTGTCTTGGACAGACTTTGGCTACGCATTGTGATTTTTATTACAATATCTGGCATATTTCCTCCAAGTTCTGTTTCATACCAGTACCCTGTCTACAGCTCCTTCTTATGTACATAAACTGATTCAAAATTGCACAGTTTGTATCTGCATACAGTGACCGAAGAACTTCCACCTTACAGAAAGGAATCACATTAATAGCCCTTGCTTCTCAAGAAGCAATTGGGTATTCTCTCCAGACTCATTCAATTTCCAGTCGAAATCTTATTCTCTGAAACATAGAGAAATCTAGTTTAATTAAATAACACAATGAAATTAGTTAAGGATTC
>NW_007084641.1:0-1258 GCF_000164805.1 Carlito syrichta
CGAGGAAATGACATTATGTTCAAATTCCCAGAGGAGGAAAACAAGAGGCACAACTGGCAATAGGGCCTGGCTCTAATGAGACATAGAGGAGGGGTATATATCCCAGCTCCACAGGCCAACTCAACCTTCTAGAAGAAAATCATCCATGAGTCTCACTACTGCTCTTTCTCAGCTCCCAGATTTGTCCCTCGAGGTGTGGGATCATGCCTTTCTTTCTATTGTGTTTGGTTTGTTTCCTCTCCATGGACCTGGTAGCATATCCTGCTCAGTGTGTGCTAAATAGATGTGCGTGGGGAGGGGCATTGGGTACAAACCCAACCCCAGTGTCTTTCCAGCAGTGACTGTTAATGGAAGAGCTAAGCATGGGCCATGCTGTTGTTCTTAGACCTGAGGCTCAGGCTACTGCATGGAGACCAGCAGCTCCTGCTGTGCAAAACACTCTGCCCTGCCTCAAAGAGGCACACGGGGTCGAGAAGAACAACAACCATCTCAGGTCTCTTCCTGGTTCGGTCACTTTCATGGAATAGTCCTTGCCAAAAAGTTAAAAGTTGCTGGCAGAGGACTCGGGCATCTATCAAAACCAGCCAGCCCAGGATGAGGCTCTCTCTCAGAACACAAATCACTCCCTGGCAAGTCAAGAAAGAAACAGATGCATCTGAAATCAGAACACCATGGGGAGGAAGGACAGAGGAGGCCATAGACAGGCAGGTGAAAAAAGTGAGAGAAGAAATATTCTAGAATGGAAGACAAAGCCCTCCAAGAGCCCCAAGAGGTGTGCCCATTGAGTGTGGGTGTGGTTGAACACATTCCTATTTTAGCAAGGAGTAACAACAGGTTTGACAATCCCCCACCTGACAATCCTCCTGTCTCCCCAGAAGGCAAGAATGACTCAAACCAGACAGTCACACCTCAACAAAATAGACAAAGGTGAAATGCAAGCCAGGCTTGGGAAAGCTCCCAGCACACATCTGAGCAGCCACTCAACTGGGGCAGCTGCCAGGGATGATTGGGGAGTGGCTGGTACCCCACAACAGGACCTCTGTGGAGCCTCTGCACAGGAGGACCATTTATCCAGGGGCAGGGCCTGCCACCTTATGACCTGATTTCACTTTTCAGTGACACAGAACACACCCTGCCACATTGCAAATCTGAGAAGCCATGGAGGCCCCATGAGGCCAAGGAAGAGGCCAATCCCTTTGATGGAAGACTGGGCCATGGCCACTGGAGACAACAATGGGCTGCAGATTGGTGAGGACAG
>NW_007084642.1:0-815 GCF_000164805.1 Carlito syrichta
CATTCTTTCAACACATTTGCCCATTTCATGATAGGTGATTTACAGGTATGTCTGTCCACACCATTGAATGTTCAGCAGTTTTTGACCAAAAGAAGCTGGAACCTAATGCTCCACCTTCCCTGTTCACCTGATCTCATTGTAACCAAATTTTTCTTTGTTTCCACAGATGAAAAAAGTCCTCTAAGAGAAACATTTTGCCAATGTAGAAGAGGTGAAATAAAAAATGTCAGAGGCACTAGAAGGCACCAAAATGAATGAGCTCAAAAACTGTTTTGAGCAATGAAAAAAGTGTCTCAATAGATATATTGCATCACACAGAGAGTATATTGGTGGTGACTGAAGTCTAAACATGTGAAGACAAATACAAAACATTTTATAAATAAATGCCTTTTTTTTGAGGTCCCTCCTTTTAGAATTGCTTTGGATATAATTAGTTAAGATGAGGTCATATTGGAGCAATGTGGTTCTCTAACACAATATGACTAATGTTCTTATGAGAAGAGGAAATCTGGGCACATACAGCAAACAAGGAATGTACCAGGTGAAGATGAAAACAGAGATGGGGGTGATGCATTTACAAGCCAGAGAATATCTAAACTGCTGGCAAACCCTCAGCAGCTGGGGAAAGGCATGAACCAGATTCTCCCTCAAAGTCCTCGGGGTAAGCAACCCTGCTGACACCTTGATTTGGACTCCCTGCCACCAGAACTGCCAGACAAGACACCTCTGTTCCTTAAACCTCTAAGTCTGTGGCATTTTGATGCACAACCTGAACAAACTAACATGTTATGATGAATTTTCAGCTAGTTCACTGA
>NW_007084643.1:0-1195 GCF_000164805.1 Carlito syrichta
AGGAGAGGCTGGGAACTGCCCCATACCCCAGCATAGGAGCACTCAACCTTCCTCTTCTGACTCTAGGACAGCAGAGCTCCAACACTCTCTACAGAGCAGAGTGACTGGCTAACCCAACAAAGTTCCACCTGACCCATTTTCCAGGGGGGCTACCTCCACCACCACCAGGAAAACAAAGCCCTGGAAGTGTTTTGTATTGAGTTTCAAAACACATTCCAAGCCGGGCTTGGTGGCTCAGCCTGTAATCCTGTGCCTTGGGAGGCTGAGGTGAGTGGATTGCCTGAGCCCGTGGGTTCGAAACCCACCTGGGGAACTTGGCGAGACCTCATCTCTACAATAAATCAAAAATCAGCCGGGTGTGGTAGCGCGCGCCTGTAATTGCAGCTATTCTGAAGGCTGAGGTGGAAGGATTGCTGGAGCTCAGCAGGTTGAGGCTGCGGTGGCCAGGAGCAGCCACTGCACTCCAGTCTGGGCAACAGAGTGAGACTCCAACTCAAATAAATAAATAAATAAATAAAAACAAAAACAAACAAACAAACAAAAAACACAACACACTCCATACATATTATCTCTAACAAAAACTCTCAGAGGCCCCTGCCAAATGCAAAAAATAGACATTCATTTGAGATAGTAATAAAAGCCAATGATTATTCCTGAGCCTTCAGCTTCTGTTAAGGGTATGAATCCACCAAAACACCTTTAGGTGGACTGACAGATCTGGTTGTTCAGTACAAATGTGCTTAACTTTATTCCATGTACAGCCTTCCTGCAGATTAGGTTAATCATTCAAATTACCCACATACACTGAAGAGGAAGACATTATGTTCAAATTCCCAGAGGAGGAAAACAGGAGGCACAACTGGCAATAGGGCCTGGCTCTAATGAGACATAGAGGAGGGGTATATATATTCCAGCTTTACAGGCCAACTCAACCTTCTAGAAGAAAAGCATCCATGAATCTCACTACTGCTCTTTCTTAGCACCCAGATTTGTCCCTCGAGGTGAGGGATCATGCCTTTCTTTCTATTGTGTTTGGTTTGTTTCCTCTCCATGGACCTGGTAGCATATCTTGCTCAGTGTGTACTGAATAGATGTGCGTGGGGAGGGGCATTGGGTACAAACCCAACCCCAGTCAGTGTCTTTCCAGCAGTGACTGTTAATGGAAGAGCTAAACATGGGCCATGCTGTTGTTCTT
>NW_007084644.1:0-2228 GCF_000164805.1 Carlito syrichta
CGAGAGACAAGAGGAAAAGAGGAAAGAGCTGATAACAGAAATAACAGCAGTGAAAAATTCTGTGATGGAAATAAATAACAAACTAATAAGTATGGAAAGCAGAATTAGCCAAGGAGAAGAAAGAATCTCAGAACTTGAAGACCAAAACACAGAACTAACCCAAACTGTCAAAAACATAAAAAAGAAGCTTAAGAAGATAGAACAAAACATTCAAGAGATAAAGAATTACTTCCAGAGCCTGAACCTAAGAGTAATTGGCCTTCCTGAGACAGAGAGAGACAGAGACCACACTGTAACAAACATTTCATAAAATCATTCAAGAAAACTTGTCTCATCTCATCAGTTATGGAAACATTCAAACACAAGAGATTCAGAGAACCCCTGCAAGACAACAAATGAGAAATTCAACTCCTAGACACAGAATAATTCACCTAAAAAAGTAGGTAAAAAAGAAAAAAATCCTAAAGGCAGCAAGAGAAAAAGGTCAGATTACCTACAAGGGAAAACCAATTAAAATAGCAGCAGATTTATCTACAGAAACACTTCAGGCCAGGAGAGCTTGGAGCCCTATCTTCAAAGTTCTAAAAGATAAACAATTTCAACAGAGAATAACCTACCCAGCCAAGCTAAGCTTCATCAGTGAGGGAGAACTGAAATCATTACCAGATAGCTAATCCCTAAGAACTTATGCTGCCACCAGATCACCTCTACAAGAAACACTTAAGAAAGTATTGAACAAAGAAGATAAGGAAAAAAGAACAACATTCTTCCCAAGAGAACAAGGAAAAAGATTAAAAACACACATGAACCAACCCCCAAACCAAAGAAAGACAACAAACAAACAGGAACAAGAACAACAACTCTGTAAGAACCTAATGATAGGGATCAGCTATTACATTTCAATGATTAACCTGAATGAGATTGGATTAAATGCACCACTGAAAAGACATAGAATGGCAAAATGGATAAAATATCATCAGGCAACAATATATTGCCTTCCAGAGACTCACCTAACTAGAAAAGACACTCACAGACTCAAAGTAAGAGAATGGGAATCAAATCTTCAGGCAAATGGAACA
The DNA here is from genome assembly GCF_000164805.1 of Carlito syrichta. Lineage (NCBI taxonomy): Eukaryota > Metazoa > Chordata > Mammalia > Primates > Tarsiidae > Carlito > Carlito syrichta. The sequence goes on from NW_007084644.1 coordinate 1,080, forward strand.
AGAAGAAAGGAAGAGTCACAATCTTAATCTCAAACAAAATACCGTTTAAGCTATCAAAAATTTTAAAAGGTACAGATACATAATGATAAAAAGTTCAATCCATCAACAAGAAATATCCATCGTAAACATATATGCACCCAACATAGGAGCACCAACATTCATAAGCAGCTTCTAGGTCAACTCAAAAAGATATTGACTCTAACACTATCATAGCTGGGGTCTTTAAAACCCCACTCACAACCCTAGACAGATCATCACGACAAAAAATCAGCAATGAGATCCTGAACCACAATGTGACTCTTCACCAAATGGACTTAATTTGATTCCCACAGAACACTCCACCCAACCCCACAAAATATACACTCTACTCATCACCACATGGAAAGTACTCTAAGATCACCCACATACTTGGCCATAAATCAAGCATTAACAAATGTCAAAAGATCGAAATTTTGACATGCACCTTCTCTGACCTCAGTGGAATAAAAATAAACATCAACACTAGCAAAGTTCCTCCAAAATCCACAAAGACATGCACACTAAACAGCATGATGCTAAACAACTCCTGGGTCAATGATGAAATCAAAACAGCGATTAAAAGATACCTGGAAACAAAGGAAAATGAAGAATCATCTTACCAAAATCTCCAGGATGACATGAAAGCTGTAGTAAGAGGGGAACTCGTATCTCTACAAACACACAAGAAGAAAATACAAGGATCACAAATAAACAACCTAACAAGTCACCTAAGGAAGATGGAAAAGCAAGACCACCAGAACCCTAACAAGCAGAAGAATCCAGATCACCAAAATAAAAGCCCAAATCCGGACATAGAAGACAAAAAGATAATACAAAAATAAATAAACCGGGCTCGGTGGCTCAGCCTGTAATCCTGCACCTTGGGAGGCTGAGGTGAGTGGACTGCCTGAGTTCACTGGTTTGAGAGCCACCTGGGCAACTTGGCGAGACCTCATCTCTACAAAAAATCAAAAATTCAGCTGGGGGTGGTAGCGTGCACCTGTAGTTCCAGCTACTTGGAAGGGTGAGGCAGAGGATCGCTAGAGCCCAGCAGGTTGAGGCTGCGGTGGCCAGGAGCAGCCACTCTACTCCAGTCTGGGCGACAGAATGAGACTCCAAGTTGATGATGAA
>NW_007084644.1:2248-3805 GCF_000164805.1 Carlito syrichta
AGTCACCTAAGGAAGATGGAAAAGCAAGACCACCAGAACCCTAACGAGCAGAAGAATCCAGATCACCAAAATAAAAGCCCAAATCCGGACATAGAAGACAAAAAGATAATACAAAAATAAATAAACCGGGCTCGGTGGCTCAGCCTGTAATCCTGCACCTTGGGAGACTGAGGTGAGTGGACTGCCTGAGTTCACTGGTTTGAGAGCCACCTGGGCAACTTGGCGAGACCTCATCTCTACAAAAAATCAAAAATCAGCTGGGGGTGGTAGCGTGCACCTGTAGTTCCAGCTACTTGGAAGGGTGAGGCAGAAGGATCGCTAGAGCCCAGCAGGTTGAGGCTGCGGTGGCCAGGAGCAGCCACTCTACTCCAGTCTGGGCGACAGAATGAGACTCCAAGTTGAATGAATGAAATAATGAATGAATAAATGAATGAATGAAACCAAAAGCTAGTTCTTTGAAAGGATAAACAAGATCAATGGTCCCCTTGCTAGACTGACCAAGAAAAAGAGAGAAAAAGCCCAAATGAACACAACCAAGAGACACAAAAGATGAAGTCACATCTGACCCTGAAGAAATACAAAACATCATTAGAGACTACTAAGTACACTTGTATGGAAACAAATTTGAAAACGTTAAGGAAATGGAGGACTTTCTAACATCACACAACCTGCCTAGGCTGAAACAAGAAGAAATCGAGATGCTAAATAGACCAATAACAATCAAGTAAATTGACTATGTCATAAGAAAAATACGTATATAAAAAAAAATTCTGGACCAGATGGCTCTCCAGCAGAAATCTATAAGCTATTTAAGGAGGAGCTGATACCAATCCTACTGAAAGTATTCTAGTTGATTGAACACTCCCCAAATCATTTTATAAAGCTAACATCATATTGATATCCAAGCCAGGTAAAGACCCAGCAAAGAAAAAGAACTACAAGCCAATATCTTTGATGAATAAGGACGCTAAAATTCTCAACTTGATCCTAGAAAACCAGATTCAACAACACATCTTAAAAATCATCCGTCATAACCACGTAGGCTGCATCCCTGGGGCGCAAGGCTGATTCAACATTTGTAAAACCATAAGTGTAATTAAACACATCAACAGATGTCAAAACAAAGACCACATGATTATACGATTAGATGGAGAAAAAGACTTTGATGAGATCCAGCACCACTTCTTGATAAAAACCCTTGAATATCTAGGCATACATGCAACATACTTCAAAATGGTAAAAGCCATCAATGAGAAACCCACAGCCAGCATACTCCTAAACAGACAAAAATTGGAACAATTTCCCCTGAAAACTGGAACAAGACAAGGATGCTCACACTCACCCATCCTGTTCAATATAGTATTGGAAGTCATGACCAAAGAAATCAGAAAAGAGAAGGTGAGCAGGGGTATCCAAATAGGAAAAGAGGAAGTCAAGTTATCTCTCTTTACAGACTACATGATTATGTACCTGGAAAACCCAAGAAAATCTGTCAAGAACCTCCTTGCACTGATAAAGAACTTTGACAAAGTCTCAGGGTTTAAATAAATGTGCAAA
>NW_007084644.1:5004-7075 GCF_000164805.1 Carlito syrichta
TAGTGCAGCCTCTATGGAAATCAGTGGTGGCAATTCCTAAAAGCTCTAAAAGTCAACCTTCTATATGACCCTGCAATCTCCAACTGGGAGTATACCCTGAAGGACTCAAATCACTCTACAAAAAAGATACCTGTGCACGTATGTTTGTCGCAGCATTGTTCACAATAGCAAGATCATGGAACCAACAATGCTGTTCATCAAAAGAGGTCTGGATTAAAAAAATGTGTACGTATACATGATGGAATATTACACAGCCATAAAAAAGAACAAAATCATGAATTTTGCAGCAATCTGAATGGAATTAGAGTTTATAATACTGAGTGATCTCACAGAAACAAATATCTGAGTATCACATGCTCTCACTCATAAGTGGACCTTGAACAACTATTGTAATACTATAGGAAAAGGATTGACAGTGCTGGAAAACTATGGGGGGAGCAGGGAGGGAAAAGGAGGTGGGATTAACGGTAGCCAATATCTGTCTGGGGACAGGGGGCAAACCTTATCAACAAGGGTACCTATGCAATGCAAATTTGTATACCTAACCCTTATCTGTACCCCACAATTTTAAAGTAAAAAATATGTATTAGAATAAATGTTTTAATAATTTAAAAATTAATTTTAAAATAATTTAAAAATAATTTAAAAAATAATTTTAAAATCAAACTCCAACAGACACAAGAAAAAATGTTCCATCTCATTGGTCATCAAGGAGACGCAAATTAAAACTACATTAAGATAACACCTAACTCCAGTCAGAATAGCAATCATCCATAGTACAAAAAATAACAGATGCTGGATAGGATGTGGCAAAAAGGGAACACTTCTACACCGTTGGTGGGAGTGTAAACGAGTACAACCTCTGTGGAAATCAGTGTGGTAATTTCTAAAAGTTCTAAAAATCAACCTTGTATATGATCCTGAAATCCCAGACCTGGGAAAATACCTGGAATAACTTAGATCACTCTATAACAAAAAGATACCTAAGCACATATGTTTATTTGGAGCATTGTTCACAATAGCAAGAACACGAATCCAACTGTACTGCCCATCAAAAGAGGATTGGTTTAAAAAAATGTGGTTCAGCCAGGCTCGGTGGCTCAGCCTGTAATCCAGCACCTTGGAAGGCTGAGGTGAGTGGATTACCTGAGCCCGCAGGTTCGAGACCCGCCCGGGCAAGCGAGACCAAATCTCTACAATAAATAAAAAAATCAGCAGGGTGTGGTAGCACGAGCTTGTAGTTCCAGCTACTTGGAAGGTGGAGGTGGAAGGATCACCGGAGTCCAGCAGGTCGAGGCTGCAGTGGCTGGGAGCGACCACTGCACTCCAGTCTGGGTGACTGAGTGAGACTCCAACTCCAAAAAAAAAAAAGTGGTACATATACACAATGGAATATTATGCAACCATAAAGAAGAATATAATCATGAATTCTGCAGCAACCTGTCTGGAATTAGAGTTTATAATACTGAGTGATTTATCACAGAAACAGAGTTCTGAGTATCACATGTTCTCACTCAAAAGTGGACCTTGCACAACTACCATAATACTATAAGAAAAGGATTGACAGTGGTGGGAAACTACGGGGAGGGGTGGCAGCAGGGAGCACCAGGGAGGTGGGGTCTCTCTCTACATGGGGAGGTGGGGGCACATCTCATCAACATGGGAACCTGCACAATGTATATTTGTACACCTAACCCATAATTGCAACTCAAAATTTAAAAATAAAAAATACACATCATAAATTTTTAAAAAAGGAGATATCACCTAACTCTAGTAAGAATGGCCATCATTAATGAAACAAGCAATAGCAGATGCTGATGACGATACAGAGAAAAAGAAACTGCTACACTGCTGGTAGGAATGCAAACTACTGCAACCTCTTTGAATGACAGTGTGATGATTTCTGAAATAACTAGAAATTGACTTTCCATATGACCCAGTAATTTCCCTCTTGGGAATATACCCAAAGGAAATCAAATCATTCTACAAAAAAAGATACCAAAGGCAGCCCCCAATTCCTAGTCCAGGGAGCTCTGAAACCCCACCCCTGCTACACAGCTCTGCCCAGCAG
>NW_007084645.1:0-495 GCF_000164805.1 Carlito syrichta
CTAGTTTACACTCCCACCAACAGTGTAGAAGTGTTCCCTTTTCGCCACACCCTCTCCAGCAGCTGTTATTCTTTGAGTTGTTGATAATTGCCATTCTGACTGGAGTTAGGTGGTATCTCAGTGTAGTTTTGATTTGCATCTCCCTGATGATTAGTGAGGTTGAACATTTCTTCATGTGTTTGTTGGCTGCTCAGATGTCCTCTTTTGTGAAGTGTCTGTTCATATCTTTTGCCCATTTTATAATGGGGCTGTTTGTTTTTTTCTTTTCAGCACATTTTAGTTCCTTGTAGATCCAGGATGCTAAGGCTTTGTCAGACCTGGTGTTGGCAAATACTTTCTCCCAGTCTGTAGGCAGTCTCCCTGCTCTCTTGATGGTATCTTTGGCCTTGCAGAAGCTCATCAGTTTAATGAGGTCCAACTTATCTATCTTCTTTCTTATGACCTGTGGGTTTCAGGTTTTGTTGAGGAATTGGATGCCAGTTCTGATTTCCATGA
>NW_007084646.1:0-924 GCF_000164805.1 Carlito syrichta
CAGCAATTGCTCTGGGCCCAGGATGATTTGTTCCAGGTATTTTGATGGCTTCCTTAATCCTGAATAGATTTTAGATTACATGACAAAACGGGTGACTGCATTTCCTCCAGGCCATCTTCCATAAATATTATTTCTCTTAGCCAAGCATCTCAAAAGCATCATGCTGTAGTGAACTTGAGATTACAGTCACAGACCAGTGCCAGGAAAGCTGCAATTCTACGATTTCGTGTCCAAACAGAGCCTCTACTCTAAAAAGCAAGCAAACCTGTGTGCAGCACAAGCATCCTCATGGGAAAGCAGGTGTGGGACACAGACTGTAGAGCAGACCTCCGCCTTTCTGGCTGAAAACGTGCTCCTGCTGTGCTGGCCAGCAGTGCGAGTCTCTCCTCAGAAGCCACGCTGGGCCCGCCTCGATGCAGAGAAGAGTGGGGGACCGATTTCGCTGCGGCATCCAGGGAGTGCCGGGTCCGCGTCAGTCAGCAAACATGTCCAGTGAAAGCGGCTGCCTGAGCCTTGGGCAAGAGAAGGAGCAGCAGAGGCGGGCCACAGGGGAAATGCCCCTGGAGAGCCCAAGGCGACAGCCAGTTCCTGCCATACTGGCCGGGTCAGCCGGCCCGCCACCGGCAGCAGACTCAGACAACTGGGAGAGCGGGCCCGTTATGGAGCAGTCGACAGGCGGAGGGTGCAAGCACTTGTGCCTTTAACTGAGAAATCAACCCGTTTACACTCGCGGAAAGCAGTACCTGGGGGCAGAGGTCCAGAGGCCACTTGATAGGCGAGGCCTGCTTGTGGGGCAACGCACGACCCCAATGCCTCGTGCCTGACGCCATCAGGAACCGGGCTGGCCACCGCCTTGTTCCGAGGGCGGGCTCCCGGGCGCGCGAGTCTGGCTCCAGGGCAAGTCTCTTCCACGGTGAAATGTGA
>NW_007084647.1:0-708 GCF_000164805.1 Carlito syrichta
CACCCCTCAGTTTCCTGGTTCTGGGGCAGGAATGCCTTCACTTTTTTTTTTTTTTTTTGAGTTGGAGTCTCACTTTGTCACCCAGACTGGAGTGCGGTGGCTGCTCCCGGCCACCGCAGCCTCCTGCTGGGCTCCGGCGATCTTTCCGCCTCAGCCTTCCAAGTAGCCGGAATTACAGGCATGCGCTACCACGCCTGGCTGATTTTTTGATTTATTTCAGAGATGAGGTCTCGCCTGCCTAGGCGGGTCTCGAACCCGCGGGCTCAGGCAATCCACTCACCTCAGCCTCCCAAAGGCGTGGGATTACAGGCTGATCCACAGAGCCCCGGTGCCTTCAATTTCAGGAAAGACTTTGCATCCCTTTAGAACAGGAATGTCCAACCTTTTGGCTTCCCTTGGCCGCACTGAGCAGTTGTCTTGGGCCACACATAAATTATATAATCTCGTTAGTGTGCATGTATGTGTGTGTGTACATTTATGTAAAAAAAAAAGTTCTTTTTTTTTCTCTATTGCGCAGGCTGGAGTGCAGTGGCTCACTCAAGGCCATTGCAGCCTCGACTTGCTGGGCTCAGGAAGTCCTTCCACTTCAGCCTTCCAAATAGCTGGAACCACAGGCACGTGCCTCCAAGCCTGGCTAGTTTTTAAAAATTTATTGTAGAGATGAAGTCTTGCCATGTTTTTCCAGGCTGGTTTTGAATCTGTGGGCTC
>NW_007084648.1:0-744 GCF_000164805.1 Carlito syrichta
AGGTCAGCATGGTCAACACAAAGGTGAATGTGCCATGGGAACTTCTCCCACCTTGCACCATCCTCACCTCCTTCCCCAAACACTCACTCGCTGAACTCAAAGACTCTCATGAAGCATCTGTGTGATGTGCCTGAGCACCGATGGGCCAAAATAAATGGATACCCTGACTATCTCTATTGCTATGATGAAATTTTTCTCCTGATGCTGTTGTCTCCAAACTTTGCCCAAAATGAAAAATGAAACAAAGAGAAGTGGAAGCATCTGTGTGTTTTCCTACTCACGACAGGAGAGCTGTTAAAAAAAACTGGAGCAACCTTCAGGGTCCACTGCAGAGGCTGGACTGGGGGGGGCAGGGACACTGCTCTGAGGACCAGGTCACCTGGGTGGCCACCAGGGATGAAATCAGAGCCTTTTGCTTTTGAAAGAAGCATTTTCCACCCCTACTTGCTCCTAGAATGTTCCTGGCCACATTGTTTCACAGCTGGAATTTCTTTTGCTGGATTTTTGTTTTTCAGATCTGACGCTGAACTTGCCTTTGCTTGTTTTCTTTTCTCCCTCTCAAGATCCCAAGTCCCAAGGTAAGAGAAGTACCTAGGGAGTGAATGCCACTAAACAGGTCAGCACTGACCGTCTCTATGATCAAACGCATAAAGTTGGATTATTGGTGAATTTCATTTGCCAGGAGTGGCAACAGTATATCACAGAAGTTCTTCCTCCATCACTGCACCTGCTTGTACAGCTCAA
>NW_007084649.1:0-812 GCF_000164805.1 Carlito syrichta
AGACCACTTGTCTGTGTTGGAGAAAAGCACATCAAAAGGCATGAATTTATTAGACTGTCTTTGTGTGATTACCAGTATGCTTTAGAGAATCTTGTTTATTTGTTGCTTTTTACTCTTTTCTGGCCTTGTGTCTCTTTCTATTCATTAGTTGGTATGTATGTCTGTTTGCCCTCTTACAATTCTCTCTCTCCAACCTTTTCTTTATCCCCCTTTTTTCCATTATTTTCCTTTTTCTTGCCTCCTTTAGTTCCAGGGAGCAAACCTAAACCCCACTGCATGGACAGATTGTAAGGTTTGGGAAGTGGGTTCCAGTGAACCCATACAACTGTTGGTGGATACTGGGATCTGCAGATAGATTCCGAATCACAGCTTCCCCCTCAATGAAATCTCAAAGCTGTAAAAACTACAGCCCCAACCCACAGTCCAGCCTCAAAAGTGAACAAAGCCAGAGGATGCTCATAAGGAAGAACAGGAGATTGAACAAAAAGAAGTAAAAGCAACCCCACATTCCCTGAAAAACAGAATTAAAGAAGGGGAGGGAAAGGGGGAGAGAAAAATCTACACTAATGAAGAAAAAATGAAAAGAAGAGTATGGGTCTATCACAGACCCCTGGGAGGTCAGACACTGAGAAAACTGACTTTGAAGTGTAAACATTGAAAAGCCCCCAGAATGACTGGTCTCAAACTACAAAACTGGATATCAAGACATTAATGGAGAGATTAAAAAGAAAGAGAACTACAGGCCATTATCTTTGATGACATAGATGCTAAAATTCTCAACAAGATCCTAGCAACCAGATTCAACAACACCT
>NW_007084650.1:0-920 GCF_000164805.1 Carlito syrichta
CTCATTTATTTAATTTTATTATAGAGATGAGGTCTCACCAAGTTGCCCAGGCGGATCTCAAACCCGCGGGCTCAGGCAGTCAGCTCACCTCAGCCTCCCAAAGTGCTGGGATTACAGGCTGAGGCACCGAGCATGGGTACTTTTACTTTTCTTAAACCTTTGGAGCTTCCGATTTAATCATGAAATAATGTTTCCTGAGTAATGCCGGTGGCAGAAGGTTGTAAGCGGCTTTCGTTTGATGCAGGCTTATGTGTGAATAATTCTTTTGTTTTCCATTTCCTTCCTTTAAAGGACAGCTGTAAATGGATTTTTTTTCAAGGATGTATCTATATAGTGTGCCCCAGGAATGCAAAACTTTATATTTGGAGCTCGGTCTTCCAGGGTTTTGGTTGCATGAATTAAATATTTATACAGCAACTTACTCTCTGTTGTAAATTGGCCAAAAGAAACCTGACTGCACACAGAGAGTGTGTGTGGCTGGGTGTGTGTGTCAGGGGTGGACCGGGATGTGTTTTGGGTTTCACTTTGTAAAGAATGTTTGACTGTAAGTGTAGTCATGTCTAAAAGCATTGGAGTAACTACATTATGCTCAAGCAGAACATTTGTCAAAAGTGATCATCAAAGTTGGCCTGAAGGGCCCTGTTCTGGTACGTGTCTGAATTCTACGCAAGGATTTTAGATAACTGGACCTATTGCTCAGTGAAGAAATGACAAAAGGCCTTTTTACTTTCAATGAAGTTAATGATAGCTAGAGTGGCCCCTTTACATCCTCTCTTCATTTCATCGTGGGATAACTTATCATATCTTGCCTTATCTGTTATCCTGCTAAATCATGAAATTTTCTCTTTTCTGTGGATGAATGAAAATGTGATAAATATTCTGCAATGAACTGCCTCTGGGAAAGGGAACCTTGTTGTGGA
>NW_007084651.1:0-696 GCF_000164805.1 Carlito syrichta
TCTGCCCCTTGGGAAGTGTCACACTCAGCCTGCAGAGAGGGGACAGAGAAATGTCTGAACAATCCCCGGGCTGACGACTTGGAGTAGAGAACCACCCCCCACCTTGGTTTTGACAGCTTTCCTGTTGCATCCAGATTCAGCCCGAAAGGTTGAAGTGGAGTGGACTAGCAAGAAGCCAGACAGTGTGAGTTGGCTCCAAGCCCCCTGCTCCATGACTGTTAGGTCCACGTGTGTGGCCAGACACAAGTGTTTCCACCCTGAAATAGTCCTCTTGTCAGTCAGGAAGCAGCCAGAAAGCAGATGCATCCTCAGATGGGGGCACTTGGGAAGAATTTTAGAGGGGGATTCTGTCAGGGCTGTGAGCAGGAGTCACCAAGTGGTGATGCAGCTCCTAGGGGTGCAGGGTAGCAATGCTGGGAGTCTCCAAGTCTGAAGAGCAAGCCAGAGAGGAGCCATTAAACCTGGGGAAAGCCGAGCTCATGCTTTTGGTGAAAAACACATAGATGGGAAGGAGCCAGTAAGGAAAGACGTGGTGTCCTGGCAGCGCTACACAAAGCCTGTATGCAAAGGGGCTGAAGCCAACGTGGCAGTGGCAGTGGCAGCTATCGGGGCCTAATATGCCCCTTCTCGCCCCTTCCAGAGCAGGCATGTAAAGCCCCCAGATCTAGGAGCTGCCTCCTGATGACCCACCTACTC
>NW_007084652.1:0-1086 GCF_000164805.1 Carlito syrichta
TTTACAATAATACTTCTCAAACCCAATCTAATTAATCTCTAGACTGGTTCTCAAAATCTCCTGTTCAGGAGAGAATCCATTGCCCACTTCATCTACAGGGTCTGTGTTCATTATCAGCTTCCCTATCTTCTATCCATATTTCAATACATGTTTTCGCTTTAATTGTCTAGTTTCTTAAGGCTATTAAAGTGGAGCTGATGTTTATAACTGTCATAGAAGGACAAATATCTTAGAATTTTCTTTCTTTTTCTTTTCTTTTTTTTTTGAGTTGGCATCTCACTCCATCACCTAGGCTAGAGTGCAGTGTCAAGCTCCCAGAGCCATCATAGTTGACCTACTGGGCTCCAGCAATCCTTCCGCCTCAGACTTCCAAGTAGCTGGAACTACAGGTGTGCACGACGACGTCCAACTAATTTTTTTCATTTATTGTAAATACGACGTCTCACCAAGTAGCCCAGGCTGGTCTCGAACCCGCAGGCTCAGGCAATCTACTCGCTTTGGCCTCCCAAAATGCTGGTATTACAGACTGGTATTGAGTCACTGAGCCTGGCCCATCTTAGAATTTTCAAAATAAAATGTGCATGCCCAAAATGAATGGACATATGTAAACATCAAAGCCCTAGACAGTAAAAATATTTTCCTTTATATTTTGAAATACACCTCATATACCTTGGTTTAAGCATGCTGAATTTCTGTAAGCACTGAAAAAAGTAAAGTTTTTAGTAGGCCTTTAATAGAAAGTTAAGACATAAGCTTTATTGTATATGCTCACTTCTATTGTCAGTAAAAGTTGTATATAGTAATCACATGTTCTTACTCATTAGCGGACCTTGAACAGCTGTTACAATACTATAAGAAAGGGATTAGCAATAATGGGAAACTGCCGGGGGGGGCATACCTCATCAACAAGTGTACCTCCATAATGAATATTTGCATGCCTAACCTGGAATTTTATCCCAAATATTTAAAATTAAAAAACATACAAAATGTTATATATATATTATATATAAGCATTTATCATTATACATACTCAGCAGACATAATTTTAAATGAAAATTAAATTTTTTAGAAGCAACAGGTCAAAAA
>NW_007084653.1:0-825 GCF_000164805.1 Carlito syrichta
AATGCTGAATTGTTTTAGAGATAGGCCAAATTAAATCAAAACACAGAACAAAAAAAGTCCTTCCTAAAGAAATAAATTAAAATTTGATATTTTTCACAAAGAATCAGTGTGATTATAATGAAATAATTAAAATTTTATTGGATGTCTTCACTTATATTAAGGTTTAGATTGGTTTCATTTGGAACTATATTGCATGAAACTAGGGTGAGAACTATAATCTTTTCAGTTTTTAGAGCTTGTAAATCTCTTAAGAACTAGATGTCAAGTAATCAACTCAAGCAGAGAACTAGTATGTGGTAGGGTTTGACTAAAACCTAGGCACTACATTACAGCATTAAATTTTTTAGAGAAAGAAACACCTGTATTTGACATTATTCTGATGCAGAAGAAGTAAAGACATTACCCACAGGCTGCTAATTTGGTTGGATTTAATGATATTTCAGTGCAAGAATAGTTTTGAAAACATTTTTCTTTGTATTGTCATTTTCATGACTATCCTTGAAAATAACTTGTTGTTCCTGTTGGTTAAAAAATCACAGTTGGGCTAAAAGATAGTTATTATTAACCTTAAAGACTTTTGTATTTCCCTAGTTATTATCTGTAAGTCCAGTCCTTTTGCATACTACACATCACCACTGATCACCGTCTCCTTGAATATACTTTTTTTTATGTCTACTCATCTGCCTTTTCTTTTTACTACCTGGTTATTCTGTCTCAGACACTGCTTACTTCCCCTTTTGGCTACTAAATGCTGAGATTTTCAAGGCTCTGTATGAGAATTTCAATCGTTTCTTCCTCTACAAGAAACTTTATCAGTCCCATGTG
>NW_007084654.1:0-565 GCF_000164805.1 Carlito syrichta
GTTGGATAGCTAGGTGGCTAGCTAGTTAAGCCAGCTGGCTAGCCAGGTGGCTATCTAGTTAAGTCAGCTAGTTAAGTCAGCTGGTTAGCCTGCTGGCTAGCTAGGTGTCTGGCAAGTTAATTCAGCTGGATAGCAGACTGGTCATGTAGGTGGCCAGCTAGTTAAACTGGCTGGCTAGCCAGCTGACCGGCAGGGTTGCTGGCTAGTTAAGCCATCAGGCTATCTGACTGCCCAGCCAGCTGCTGGCTATTCAAGCTGTCTGGCTAGCCAGCTGGCCAGCCTGCTAGCTGACTAGCCGGCTGCCTAACCAACTAGCCAGCCAGGTATCTAGCTAATTAAGCCAGCTGGTAAGTCACCTAGCCAACCAGGTAACTAGCTCATTAAGTCAGCTGGATAGCAAACTAGCCACCCAACTAACTCCTCAGCTAGATAAGTCAGCTAGCTAGCCATCTGGCTAGTTAAGTTAGCTCGCCTGTCTGCTAGCTAGTCAGCTAGCTAGGTTAAGTCAGCTAGACTGCTATCTTGCCAGTAAGCTAGCTAGTTAAGTAAGCTGGCTAGACAGGTA
>NW_007084655.1:0-963 GCF_000164805.1 Carlito syrichta
CCTCTCTAGGTAAGCAGCCATCACTAAATTTCCCTTAAAGAGTGAAAACTCATCATTCACTCATTCATTTACTCAACAAATTGTTTTGTGCAAAATAAAGCAGAAAGATCCAAAGCAGAAGGATGGTCAGCAGACTACACTCCAATCTGCAACAGATTGGGACCCCAACTCAAAAGTAAGAGAAAGAGAGAGCGAGAAACCCAAAACCTGATGTCTTCACAGCTGAATTTTTTCAAGTAGCTATAAAGCTAATATCAGTTTAATTCAAACTCTTCACAAAAATGGAAGAGGAGGGAATAATTTCCAAGTGACTACATGAGGCCAGAATTACTCTAACAGAAAGACAAGACACACACACACAAAGAAAGAACAACAACAAAAAAAAACACAGCCCAATATCACTGATGAACACAGGCATAACAAAACATAGCAAAAAGCAAGTTAAATTCAACAATACATTTTTGCATATTGTTAGAATTAGCAATTGATTGCATTTTGGCCTTTTCTATATTCATTAATAAAGGGATATGTGTTTCTTAATTATATTCTCTACTTTTACAATCATAGAGCCTTAATTTTTTTTTTTTTTTTTTTTTTTTGAGTTGGAGTCTCACTCTGTCACCCAGACTGGAGTACAGTGGCTGCTCCTGGCCACTGCAGCCTTGACATGCTGGGCTCCGCGATCCTTCCGCCTCAGCCTTCCAAGTAGCCAGAATTACAGGCATGTGCTACCACGCCTGGCTGATTTTTTGATTTATTGTAGAGATGAGGTCTCGCTGACCAGACAGGTCTCGACCCCGTGGGCTCAAGAAATCCACTCACCTCAGCCTCCAAAAGGCACGGGATTACAGGCTGAGCCACTGAACCCGGCTGAGACTTAATTTTTTAATAGAGGAAGTTTATTAAAATAATAAAAAAATTGTCCTTTTTGGTGCTTAATATCTGTCTAAAGAAGCAAAATTT
>NW_007084656.1:0-1825 GCF_000164805.1 Carlito syrichta
CAGTATGGTCATGTTGGTATTTATTTTTACCTAAAACAAACAAAAAGACTTCCTTGTTTTGGCACATCAGAATCAGTCAAATAACCAACTTCCTACTTATGTACTCTAAGGCAAAAACTATCAGTCACTCAAAGTTTTGTCAGAAACTTTAGTCAGGATTCCTACAGTGCCCATGGTTCTCAAAACTTTAGTCAGGGTTATTTCTATGATAAGACCTAGATTGAAAAGCAGCAGAGAACCAACCTCCTAATTCCCAAACAATGATACAATTATAAATAAAAGCATAAGCATGCTAGCACATGACAAAGACAATCACTAGAATGACCCAAACTAAAATAACTCTGGAACATTGAAGAGAGGGACTGTGTATGTAATATACCCCATCATTTGTATTGCGGTATCAGTAGATGATAAAAAAGAAACAGAACTTATGTTCTGCAACATTATAGAAGAGGCCAACAGAGCAATTACAAATAGAAATTATTAGGTCAGCTTAGGTCAGGGAAACAGAAAGATAGAGAGGGTTAGTGTAGATAAATGACTGTTATTTTAAATAGAAGTCATTTTGTATTATTTGCATTATTTTCTTATTTAATATATGCATATCTCACTTTGATAAAATAAATAATTTATCTTAAAAATAAATTAAAATAATTTGTTTTTTTAATAAACAAACTATTTTGGCTGTATTACAAACGCTTTCAACATCAGTTTTGGTTTTAAAGTATTAAGTTATAACTTTTGATAGTCAGCCAGTCTTATGTATAACCACTGTCAGAGAAAATATGTGTACTATTTATGTACTCTAAGGAAAAGTCTACCAGTCAGTCAAAATTTTGCCAGGTGCTTTAGTCAGGATTCCTACTCTGCCCATGTTCAAAGACTTTAGTCAGGATTCTTACTATGGGATAAGACCTATATTGAGAGTAATCTTAATGAGGAAATTAAAGTGTATTAAGTGTTCCTTATTGTGTGGTAATGATAGCCATGAAAGCAAATATTTTAAATGTTACTGAATAGTATAATTTTCTCACATCTCTATAAATTATGCAATGTTATCTCATAATTAGTATACTAAATAAATAAATGGAATATGCCACATAGCTGACCCAGGAATTTTTTTTTAATTATTGCTTAGGATTAAATATATCTAATCTAAAACAGGTGTCTTTCCACCCAACTATACCATAAATTATTAACTATGATCATACAATTGTCTTCATTTTTTTCTAATAGCTTAGGAAATTCATCAAACAAACGTTAGTTGATTTCTATAATACTTTGGCATTTGATTAAAGTTGCAGTGATATCTAACAATTGATGGCAAAAATTATTTTGTCTTAGTGAAATTTAAAAACATTTATCTCCTGTTTAATTTTCAGGAGTGACTGAATGTGTATATTCATATAATAACATAGATACGTTGTATTTAATTAATATTAAGTTGACAGAAATATACTATTTCAGCCAAAACATAACACACAATGCAATGTTTGTTTTCTAGCCCTTTGCTTCTTTTACTAGTCTGTGAAATCAAGCATTTAAATGATTTTTAGTAGAATATCAAAGGAATGAAGAAGGTTCACTTCCTTTCTCCTTCCTTCTTTATTTTCTTTGGTCGAACAAGTTTCTTAAGAACTTGCTATCCATCTAACTGAAAGTAGAGCAGCGGACAATCAGAAATTGTTTAACCCTCATGGAGTTTGCCGATTATTAAGAAAGTAATCATATTAAGTAACAACTTTATCATGAATGCTGTGTAAGGAAAAGCCTTCAGAAAACTTCCTGGAGTGGCATATAAAGTGAACATTGAGTGAGAAAAAAA
>NW_007084657.1:0-794 GCF_000164805.1 Carlito syrichta
CAAACTAGCAAAATTTCTTTGGAAGACAATGTGACAGTTTCTAAAAGAAATAGAAATTGACTTTCCACATGACCCAGCAATCTCCCTACTGAGAGTATACGTGGAGGAACTCAAACCATTCTACCAAAAAGATACCTGCACAACTTGTTTGTTGCAGCTCTATCCACAGTAGCAAAAATATGAAACCAGCCATGCTGCCTATTGAAGCTGAACTAGTTTAAAAAATGTGGTATGTATACACAATGGAATATTATGTAGCCATAAAAGACAAACATATGGACTTCACAGCAACTTGGATGGATTTAGGGTCTATCATACTCAGTGATTTATCACAGAAACAAAGAACAGAGTACTAAATGTTCTCACTCATAAGTGGACCTTGAACTATCATCATAATACTATAAGAAAGGGATTGGCAATAGTGGGAAACTGCCAGGAAGGGGGTATGGGATTGGCAGTTGAGGGAAACTACCAGGGGAGTGAGGGCACACCTCATCAATAAGGATACCTGCATAATGAATATTTGTATACCTAACCCTGAATTGTACTCCTCATCTTTCAAATAAAATAATAAAATAAAATAAGAATCCACGTGTAAGGGTGATCACATATCTCTGGTTTTTTCACTTAACAGTTTCACTGAACATAACTGCAAGCTCATCCCTATTGTTACCAATGGCAGCATTTCACTCTTGTGTATGGAGAAATCGTACTCTGTTGTATATATCTGCCCCGTTTTTTTATCCACTCATGAATTGATGAATGCTTATGTTGATCCCACAGCTTGACTCCTG
>NW_007084658.1:0-1351 GCF_000164805.1 Carlito syrichta
CTCCATTTTCTGCCCGTTGTGTGGTGACGCTAGCATTCATTTGATTAATGCCACCTTTTGAGCAAATGCCATACCTACAATGTGTATACATTTTGGGGGACACCCCCATATAGTGTTTTGTTTCATAATTTAAAGATTTATATCTTTTTTTTCTTGAGTTGGAGTCTCACTCTGTCGCCTAGACTGGAGTGCAGTGGCCGATCCCGGCCACCGCAACCTCGACCTGCTGGGCTCCGCCGATCCTTCTGCCTCAGTCTTCCAAGTAGCTGGAACTACAGGCTTGCGCTACCACGCCCAGCTAATTTTTGATTTATTGTAGAGATGAGGTCTCACCAAGTTGCCCAGGTGGGTCTCAAACCCGCAGGCTCTGGCAATCCACTCACCTCAGCCTCCCAAATGCGTGGGATTACAGGCTGAGCCATATATATATTATGTTGGAGTCTCACTCTGTTGCCCAGGCTGGAGGGCAGTTGCACACTCACGGCCACAACAGTCTCCACCTACTGGGCTCAAGCACTCCTGCCTCACCCTTCCAGAATATATTTTTGAAATATAATAACTACTGAATTTTTTCTGTTCCTGTAGTGAGATAAATAGCTACCCTTTCTAATAATATACAATGCATAAATTATACATGATCTTTTAATTTTTTTAGCCTTTCTAATAATATACAATGCTTAAATTATACAAGATCTTTTAATTTTTTTATTTAACCATAGTCCATCAAACATAATTCTGTGTTTACCATTTTACTTGCTCATGGGGATACACAAATAATAGAACAGGATCCTTCTTGACGAGCTTGTGCTTATGGAGAAGACAAATGAGTAAACAGATGGATACAAATGTAATTGAAAATAGCTTATTTTTAATTTTGTTTATAGAAAGAAGAGTGACTAAGAAGATATAGTAGACATTATTACAGGCTAAAATAAAAATATTAAAATATAATGTAAAAATATATTGAAACCCAAGTTCTAGATCATAAGAAAAAACTAAGGTCTTAATTTTTTTAGTAATTAGATTATTTAATTTTTATCTTTGAATATAAAGGAGGTAGGATGCCAAAACCAAAAAACAACCCAGGATTTATTTATAAAAAATTGTGTATTTATTCTTACATGCTTAAACTTCAATCACCTTCAGAGTACTCTCTGTTTGATGCAATATACCTATTGAGACATTTTTCCACTGCTCAAAACAGTTTTTGAACTCTTCGATGCCTTTTAGTGTTTCTGTCATTTTTTGTTTCATCTCTTCCACATCAGTAAAAGACTTCCCTTCGAGAACTTTTTCATCTGGGGAAACAATAAAGTTGCTGAGGGTGAGACCAAGTGAATGAGGAGGGGGG
>NW_007084659.1:0-755 GCF_000164805.1 Carlito syrichta
TCCCCTACCCCAATGGAGGACCAGGACTGGACACTTGACCCTTGACACTTGACCTTGACACTTGACTGATCATCCTCACTCCTGGGAACTCGGAATTATAATGAACGAATGTCAAGTTTGTTAGCTTTGTGAAGCCAAGCTAGAAAGCCAGTGTGGAGAGGTTGCCATTTTAAAGCAGTCAAGTGGGCAAACCCTTTGGGTATCCTCCCATTGTGGGAGCTCTTCTGTCCTCTCAATGAATCCTGCTTTCAAACTAAAAATAAAATAAAATAAAAGGCAGCCAAGTGCAAGGTGATGAATGACTTGAGAAGCAGTTGGCAGAGAGGGGGGATTGAAGCTGGCTTGTGTTACAGAGGAGATACCAATAGGTCCCCAGGAGACATGGAGGGAGATATGAGAAAAAGCTGTGTAGTGACTTTCTAATTCTTGAAAGTCCTCAATTCTTCCTGAAGCCAGAGCCCTTAGAATACATGACAACTTGCCTAGACTAACATGAGTTGACTTCTGGTCCTCACAACACGATGTTCATGGCACCAGTCGATTTCTTAGAACAAAAACTGGGTGCACCAAGTAGCCATCTGTGAGCATAAAGCCTCTGAGCCTTAGTCATAGATGACACTGAATTCTGAGATCACTTTGTATTGGTCATTTATTTCCTTCCATTTAAATGATCACCCTATAGCAGGACTGCCATATACACAGTGATTCATTGAGCTACTTTGTCCCTGGTGGTGAATATGTCAGAATATCTTCCC
>NW_007084660.1:0-1165 GCF_000164805.1 Carlito syrichta
CCATGTAGGAACATTTTCTTTCTTATATGTTTTTCTTGAATTATTAATTACTTTTTGATGTTGTTTCCCTTGCTTTTCTATGAACCTATTACTCAGCTCCAAATTCCTTGATAATTGTCTAGTCTTTTCTCAAGCTGTCTTCATGCATCTGTTTCATCTTCCTGAATATTGACGCTTCTGTATGACTGCTCTATATGCCAGATACTGATTCCTAATGGTTATCATAGATAAAATTCTATTTTTAACTCCCTGTATTAACGTATATTGAAACTCTATCAGCGTACTTGATTTGGAATATAAGGAGCCTGCATAATGCATTTCAGAACACTTGCACACCCCCACACAATTCCAGATCAATAGCCAAACAAATAAAGAGTAATGTACTCCAGTCCAGGGAAACCTCGGTGATAACATCAATCTGACCTTTAATTAACATTTACTGCTTACTTCTCACACATTCTCCACAACAAAGTTTCCTCTCCCAGAGGCAGTTCATTGGAGAATATTTATCACATGCTCATTCATCCACAGAAAAGAGAAATTTCGTGATTAACATGATAACAGATAAGGCGAGAAATGATAACTTATCCCATGATGAAATGAAGAGAGGATGTAAAGGGGCCTGGGAACTCCAGCTATCATTAACTCCATTGAAAGTAAAAAGGTCTTTTGTCATTTCTTCACTGGGCAATAGGTCCAATTATCTAAAATCCTTGCCTAGAATTCAGACACATACCAGAGCAGGGCCCTTCAGGCAAACTCTGATGATCACTTTTGACAAATGTTCTGCTTGACCATAATGCAGTTACTCCAATGCTTTTAGAAAAGAGTACACTTACAATCAAACAATCTTTTCAAAGTGAAACCCAAAACACATCCAGGTCCACTCCCTGACACACACACCCAGCCACACACACTCTCTGTGTGCAGTCAGGTGTCTTTTGGCCATTTACAACAGAGAGTAAGTTGCTGAATAAACATTTAATTCATGCAACCAAAACCCTGGAAGACCGAGCTCCAAATATAAAGTTTTGCATTCCTGGGGCACACTAAATAGATATATCCTTTTTTAAAAAATCCACTTACAACTGTCCTTTAAAGGAATAAACTGGAAAACAAAAGAATTATTCACACATAAGCGTGCATCAAACGAAAGCCGCTTACA
>NW_007084661.1:0-740 GCF_000164805.1 Carlito syrichta
CACTGTTGGTGGGAGTGTAAACTAGTGCAACCTCTGTGGAAAGCAGTGTGGCGATTCTTAAAAGCTCTAAATACCAACCTCCCATATGACCCCGCAATCCCCCTACTGGGAATATATCCTGAAGAACACAAATCACTCTATAAAAAAGATACCTGCACACGCATGTTTATTGCAGCATTGTTCACAATAGCAAGAACCTGGAAACAGCCATGCTGCCCGTCAAAAAAGGACTAGATTTAAAAAATGTGGTACATATACACGATGGAATACTACGCAGCCATAAAAAAGAACAAAATCATGAATTTTGAAGCAACCTGGATGGAACTAGAGTCTATAATACTGAGTGACCTCTCACAGAAACAAAGATCCGAGTATCACATGTTCTTACTCACATAATGGACCTTAAACATCCAATGCAATACTGTACGAAAATGACTGATCGTACTGGGAAACTATGGTGGGGGGAGGGAGATGGGATTAACAGTAGCAAATATCTGTCTGGGAACGGGGAAACACCCCATATCAACAGGGTGCCTGAATGAAACGCAATTGTATACCTAACCCTTAACTGTACCCCACAACTTCACAATAAAAACAAAAACAAAAACAAAAAGACAATACTGAGGCAGCTGGGTGGCTCAGCCTGTAATCCCGTGATTTGGGAGGCTGAGGTGAGTGGATTGCCTGAGCCCGCAGGTTTGAGACCCGCCCGGGCAACTTGGTGAGACCTCATCTCTACA
>NW_007084662.1:0-931 GCF_000164805.1 Carlito syrichta
TGCTATTTATGCTTCTTTTTTTTTTATTTTTTGAGTTGGAGTCTCACTCTGTCGCCAAGACTGGAGTGCAGTGGCCGCTCCCGGCCACCGCAGCCTCGACCTGCTGGACTCCGACGATCCTTCCGCCTCAGCCTTCCAAGTAGCTGGAACTACAGGTGCGCACTACCACGCCCGGCTTTTTTGATTTATTGTAGAGATGAAGTCTCGCTGCCCAGGAGGGTCTCGAGCCCACGGGCTCAGGAAATCCACTCACCTCATCCTCCCAAAGGTGCAGGATTACAGGCTGAGCCACCGAGCCCGGCTTCTTCTTTATTTTTTAAATCTGTTTTACTAAAGGTGTGATTATATCATAGATTTTATAGAAACCAATTTTCAATTTGATTTATTAATAATTACTTATGATCTCTATGTTATTAAATTTTATCTTTGTTTTCTATTTTTACTTTCCTTTTGGGAAGTGATTTGTCCACAAGACAAGATGTTTAGCTTATTTGTATCATTTTCTTTGCATTATTGAATGAACTTTTAAATTCTCAAAATACCAGTTAAATCTGTCTAAAAATTATGGGGGGTAAGATTACTATTTTTATTTCTTTCTAAATGGCATTTAAAAAATTAGGCAGTTACCCTTGCTGATGAGATATATCCCCTTTCCACAGGTAGATTCCCACTACTGCCAATCCATCTAATGCACTCCCCTTCTAAATGTTTTTTTTAATTTATCTTTTGAAGCAATTTAAAACCATGTCTTACTGAAAATGTGTAATGGAATTTTACACATAAACTTTCAGTCATTTTTTATTTCTTATTCCAAATTTTATTGCAATATTCTTTATTTATATAATTTTTATGAATTAATTTTTAAATTTTAATTGAAGTTGCCTTTGTCACCTTAAACATACTTCAGTTTCAGTTATTCATGTGCACATGA
>NW_007084663.1:0-782 GCF_000164805.1 Carlito syrichta
CGATTACAGGCTGAGTCACGGAACCTGGCTATTTTCTGTTATGGTTTGGAGCTGGAGTCTCACTCTGTCGCCCACACTGGAGTGCAGTGGCCGCTCCCGGCCACCGCAGCCTCGACCCGCTGGGCTCCGGCGATCCTTCAACTTCAGCCTTCTAAGTAGCTCTAAATACAGGCGCGTGCTACCACGCCCGGCTAATTTTTGGATGTATTGGAGAGATGATTCTTGCCCGTTTCTCTTTTCTAATGTAATATTTGTGTGCGATCTGCAAACTCCAATTTCGTATCACATTGGAGATTTGTTATCAGAAGCTACATCCTTCCTTAACTGCCTCCTGCTTCCCGTTCCGGTCATGGTCCTTCCGCGGAACTTGCTCCATGACACCAGGGTGACTGACTGTCAGTCTGGTATGGCTCCAGGTCCCTCCTTTCCTGGGCACTGCTCTCAAGAGCAGCCTTCACTGGATCAGGCGTAGCTCCTAGACCTCACACCTTCTTCCGTGTAATGGTGTGAAAGAGCTCCATGGAGCTCATGCTGGCACAAGAGCCAAAGATACAACATATTCAAGTCCAAGTGTCTGTATTATTATTCTATGCTATTCTGCCATAGAAGTTCAGTCGACATTTGAACTCCCATGTATGCTAATTATTCAGGACACAGGCTCGAATCACTTGACAGTGGGGGCCTTCGACCCATTGTGGTTGAGGAAATAGGGAGGAGCAGCACGAAAGGAAAATGGGAAAGCTTGAAAGGATTGGCCTTCTTTGAAATTATGGGAAGTAATG
>NW_007084664.1:0-1220 GCF_000164805.1 Carlito syrichta
TGAGCGAAAAACCTCTAACCCCAGTTCAATGATGAGTGAATCACCAGAAAATCTCCATTGAGCGACCGTCCACAGAAGTCATGAGCAGCACTCCTCAGAAAGGTCAAAAGGATCAAGGTCATCCAAAACAACAGAAGTCTGAGAAATGGTCACAGCCAAAGGGGATGCTGAGGAAACAAGATGACTGAGTGTAATTTAGATCTTGGATGGACTCCTGGAATGGAAAAGGGACATTAGGAAAAAACTGAGGAAACTTGAATACAGGTTGGGCTTTAGTTAATAACAATAATGTACCAATATGGATTCAATAATTAGCTGTAGATTTAAAAGGACTGTAAGATAAAGTTACTTTTTAAAAATTGGGAATACATTTTGCAGGAAAGAGTTTCCGCCATAAGATTAATGTGTAGAGCCCCGATGTTACCGTTTGACTAGGGATGAAAGGCCTGCATTCTTGGATGCCCATATTCTCTCTAGTTACTAGTACTGGAGTGTCGCTCAGATGCAGCATCTCGAAACTTCACTGTGGGTCTTTGGGTCTTGTGTCCATCTGTCTCACTGTCGTGTACTCAGTCGAGGCCAAAGAGGCAAGAAAGCTGATGTTTTTTCAGTATCCACCGTGTCCCAAACGTGTACTGGATTTCACTAAAGTTCACACATCCAATTAGAAGCCTATGGAAAAGGCCTGTCATTCCCACAGATGAGAAAAGCTGAGGCTTGCCCAAAATCACACTGATGTTTACCGGCAGACCACAGGAGCACCTTGGTTGTTACTTGACTCTGTTCTGGCCTCTCTCTCCTCCCAACACATACACCTTTGCAGGTGAGATTTGGACTTTGAGCATACCCGCTCTCCCCATCACTGGACCTGGACCCCCATGAGTGGCTGGGTTCCCCTTATTCCCCTGCCCTCTCTCTCCCTGCTAGTTGTTTCGACATTAGTTCTTCTCTTTATGCTGGAGTGCCCAATGCTTAGGGCCCACTCAAGAGTGAGATACCCCTTCAAACTGGCCATGATGGCTATCGCTAACATGTCAAACAAATAACAAGTGACATCAGGATACTCTTTTTAGTATGCACCTATTTTTAAAAATAAACTGTTAAAAATTTTTAAATAATTCTATGCACTCAGGAAGTTAGAAAAAAGATAGATGCTCTTCAACATCCTGATAAACCCATCTTAAACTGAAAATGCTGTAAATTTAAACTGTGTTTGCTAC
>NW_007084665.1:0-1218 GCF_000164805.1 Carlito syrichta
GCTTAGCAAGTGTTGAATAAATACATAAATGTGTGACTTGGAAATAGTTTGTCAGTTGTGCAAAGCAAATACAAGTTTGTACTTTGAAAATGAAAATATTTGTATCCCCTAAATTGTGTTAGTCCAATGTTTAAAAATGGTTAATCTGGTGTTAAAGACATTTTAGTAAACAGGCTGCCCAGGATTTTATAATATTATTTTAAAATATTGACTCAGGGAAAAGGGACATTTTTTGGGGAAAGTGAAAATCCACATTGATGAGATTCTCCTCAGTCTCTCCAGCATGATTGTTACCAATTACACAGTTAAGGTCTATGTAGGAGAGGTGTTTTGCACTTTGTGTCTCCTTTTTTTTCTGTTAGCTTACCCAGTCCTCAGTGATTTGGTTTTTATTCTTGGTTTTAGCTTCCTGAAAGCTTTCACTATTTTAAGGTAATTTTTTGCCCTCAAATAACTGTTTGGACTAATTCCCTGTTTGGTTACTGCCAGTATGCTTAGTATGATTAAGAAGAGAAAGAGAAGGCATTAAAGAAAAGTTAGGTTCTAAAGTCAGTATGTGAGGCAAAAATGGAGACAAAATTACTCCAGAAAGTTTCTTAAATAGCACATAAATTATTCATCAAGTCTACTACAGTCAGTTTCCACCAGTGCTAGAACCAATTTCTATTTTTTTGAGCACTGGATGCAGTGGTTTACTTATGATGAGGGACCGTATTATACAAAACCTGTCTAGACCTTGGACAATGAGAATCACGAAGAGATGGAGGATGGCTGAGGGATGTAGAGTCATAGCTTCCATCTCATGTTTCCCCTGGGGATAAACACATTTAAGGTGAGATTCGATGAGATTTGTTCACTTTTTGTGTGTGTATGTTAAGTATGAAGTATGTAAGATTAAGTTGAAGTTCATGGAGTGCATTGTCTGTATAATTTTTTTTTTTTAAATTTGATTTAGCTCTACCACAAGACAGTGGATGTGAGCTAATGTACTGGTCCCCATGATGCACTGTCTGTTTCTGTTTTAAATCCAATAGCTTTCACTAATTGTTACTGTAATTTTTAAAGTCACATTGGTACTACAGCTTTTGACTGATGTTCTTTATGCTGCTGTGGGCTTGACCTTACTCATAAGAATGCATTGTCTAAAGTGGAGCATTAATAAGACATTGCAGCTGGGCTCGGTGTCTCAGCCTGTATCCCAGCACTTTGGGAGACCGA
>NW_007084666.1:0-1313 GCF_000164805.1 Carlito syrichta
CTGGTGCATTTCTGGACTGGATAAAGAAAATGTGATACATATACACAATGGAATAGTATACAGTCATAAAGAAGGACGAATATATGGACTTTACATCAACTTGGATGGATTTGAAGTCCATCATACTCAGTGATTTATCACAGAAACAAAGAACTTATTTCCATATGTTCTCACTCATAAGCAGAACTTGAACAATTATAATGCTATAAGAAAGCGATTGGCAGTAGTGGGAAACTGTAAGGGGAGGGGGAATGGGATTGGCAGTTAAGGGAAACTGCCAGGGGAAGGAGAGGCACACCTCATCAACAAGAGTACCTGCATAATCAATATTTGAATACCTAACCCTGAATTGTACCCCATGTCTTTATAATAAAATAATAATAATAATTAATAAAGGAGGCTCAGAAAAAACTAAAAACAAAAAAGAAACTCCAACTCAAAAAAAAAAAGTTCAGCAAAAATGTATAAAAATCCATGTTAAGCATTAATACCCTCAACCTCCTTACTCATTTCTATAGTAATCAACCCTAAGAAAAATATCTAAAATATGGCTAACATACCACATAAGAAGATGTTCAATATGTTGTTATCAGTAGGAGGAAACAGCTGGAAATAACAAATACTCAATAAGAAAACATGAGTAAATAAACAATTCTACATTTTGCTAGGAAAAAAAAACCGGTACATTTCATGGGACTGCCACCTCCGTAAGTTGTTCCTTTAAAGAGCTGCCTGGGAGACATAAGGATGTGTGCATGTGTGGTGAACCATGGCCTTCATTCCTGGACGGTCAGGCAGCAAGCCAACCACGCTGAGGGGGCCCTGCATTACTGCCCAAGGAGAATGTTCTATTCTCTCTCCACAAGGGTGGCTTTCCAGTTCAGTCAGTTTCGCTTGAGTCTGGAGCCCTGACATATTAGATTCAATGCCTTTGACCTTGTGCATCCTTCTGTTCTTGCCCTGGGCCCAGTTTTCCTGCTCCCAAAGCTTCTCCCTCTCAGCTTCTTCAGAGCATGAGTCTCTGGTCTCCCAGAGAGCAGCTGCATGCCCTGTTCTCCTCATAGGGGTGGAGGGAAGGGAATCATCTGTTTGTTTGTTTTTCTTCCACCCACTGTAAGACCTCCAAGGGACTGGGGCACAGCAATTGGACTTCTTCCCATTGGACTATTGGGGCTTCCTCCTCTGGAAACTCTTCTTAATTATTTCATTTTTCAGAAAATGTGTTCATGACCTCTCTCCTGTCTTCTTGGTTATTGGGGTTCACACTGGTCTAAAAGTTTTTTTAAAAAAAATTTTGTTATCATGTTCATGCC
>NW_007084667.1:0-1443 GCF_000164805.1 Carlito syrichta
CACTTTTTATGTATGCAATCAATATGCAAATACTTTTCAGATTTATTTGGATTCTAAAATAATGGTGTCACATCAATAAAAATACCTGACTGTTTAGTAGCACATATCAGAACCCAAAATACCAAAACCACGAGGGTAGTTGGTAATGACTGTAATAATTAGCAATGTTGGGAAAATCAGGTAGAGGTCATTGTCAAAGAACCTATTAAAATTGAAAAGCAAGAGATTATTGAAAAAGGTGACACTGTGGAAACTGTTTCTCTCAGCTCTTATTATGCTGATTTTCTATTCATTTACATTGAATTAGAGTAAAATATTTTGAAACAAATCACTCTAATTTTGAAATCAAGCCTGAAATGCCTAGAGCAGTGACATATGCCTGTGCTCACTTCAGGGAAGTCTGCTAGAAAAAATAATTTATCTTCAATCCAAACTGTTAGGGTACGGATAGGGTGAGGGTGCATGGAGATGTGAGAGGCACAGGAGACAGGGCTGCAGCACCTCCAGAGCCAGCAAGCCAGCAGTGCACTCACTGGGATCCCAGAGATCCGAGTAGTTGCAAAGAATTGTGACACACAAAATGGTTAAGAAAGAAAAGTTTATTTAAAAGTAAGTAAACAAGATTTACCTCCCCAAGGTGGGGGAGGAGACCAAAGCCTGGAAACATGGCAACAGTCATAGCTCAAAGAGCACATGGCTACCCCAGAGTCTAGCAAGGCAATGGCTGCTGGTTGCTCATGGTTGAGTCCTTTTAACCATTCCCCTTGATGGGGAAAGATCATTAGGTGATTGGGTGGTGGTCTGCTTCCACAACATCACAAAGGGGCAGACAAATGCAGGTACTGATGTCAGGTGATGGATAGCAGGCAGATGGATGGGTTAGTCACATGATTGCTGCCAAGGTGGGTCACAAAGAGCTGATTAGGTGAACTCTCTGGGGTGGGGGTGGTTTCCCACAAGAGACTTGTTAGACATTTGCAATTCACAAACTCATGGCTTTGACCTTGACAAGGAATCAAAAGTTTACTGGAGATTATTATGCTAAACCATGAATAGTTGGGTTGTCCTGGTCTTACATCTGAAGGAGATTTGCCAAGGGGGATGAGATAGGCTGCTGTTTGTCCTGCAGTAGAATGTCTGGATGTTTTCTTTGTTTTCTTTTTTTGAGTTGGAGTTCACTCTGTCGCCCAGACTGGAGTGCAGTGGCCACTCCTGGCCACTGCAGCCTCGACCTGCTGGGCTCCGGCAATCCTTCCACCTCAGCCTTCCAAGTAGCTGGATCTACAGGCATGTGCTACCATGCCCGGCTTATTTTTTAATTTATTGTAGAGATGAGGTCTTGCCAAGTTGCCCAGGCGGGTCTTGAACCGGTGGGCTCAGGCAATTCACTCACTTCAGTCTCCCAAAGGCGTGGGATTACAGGCTGAATCACCGAGCCTGGCG
>NW_007084668.1:0-1252 GCF_000164805.1 Carlito syrichta
TTCATTACAGTATTTTTCTTCTAGTCAATCTAGAAACATCTTTCCTTATGACATTATTTGCAATATAGGCTTTAAATTTTATTATATTTATATATAGTATTATATATTTAATACATTTTATTCTTTTTAATAGTATTGTATTAAAACACTGTTAATTAACAACTGTCTCATTCATTTTTATTATATACATTAAACAGTATTTTCTTTGTGGCTGATAGGTAATTACATAGTGGCTAAGTGCAGTTTGTTTCTGTATTACATCTTTAGTATTTCTGCATAAACAGACTGTAAAAGTAATCTGGAAATTTAGGTTCTCAGAATTTAGAAGAGAAAAACAAAAACAATAGATTGAAACTAAGATGCATATGTGCTATCTCTAAGTATACAGATATATATGTTTTTCCTGTTAGGTATCTGCTCTTTTAAATATGTGCTAATGTCATTTTGACTTGCATATGTAAAACTTAACTATAATCATCCTTTATGTCAAAAATGACAATTACTGTATTCTGTGTATGTTCTGCTTTAAACTCACACATATTTGACCACTTGCCTTTTGATCTTATGTCTGTGTTTTAAAAACAAGTCAGTATCATCTACACAATTTATACTGTGGCTACCCATATGTACTTAATAATTTATTGTCACTGATTTCCACTATGTTTTAGCAACAAATTGTTTTTTAAAAATAAGTTTTTTGCCTGCAGGTTCGAGACCCACCCGGACAACTTGGTGAGACCTCATCTCTACAATAAATCAAAAAATTAGCTGGGCATGGTAGTGCACACCTGTAGTTCCAGCAACTTGGAAGCCTGAGGTAGAAGATCGCCGGAGCCCAGCAGGTCAAGGCTGTGGTGGCCATGAGTGTGCCACTGCCTTCCAGCCTGAGCGACAGACAAGACTCCAACTCAAAAAAAAAAAAAAAGGTTTTTGCTCACTAGGTGAGTAAATCATTTTAATGAATGAATATTAAATAAGATAAATAAAAACTTCTTTACATTTTATATTTAAAACTTATGACTTCTTTTTTATCAATACAATTGCATCAAAATTAATGGTTACTCTTTTCTAAATACTGAATTTATCCTTCAGTGACAAATAATGTTTACAAAAAGTGTGTTTATTCAAAATTTGCATTTTCAATTTGTCATTACTTATTATATTTGGGGCAATTGAAAAGAAAAGAGAGCTCTTTTATTTTTTTCCAATTTGATACTTGCTTTACTGTCAGTAAGCAGCTATGAGGGTGTTA
>NW_007084669.1:0-441 GCF_000164805.1 Carlito syrichta
GGAGGGGCAGCTAATTCATCTGTTGGAGCAGTTTGTCAAATATTTAGAGGAAGCTGTTATTTGTGAGTCTGACAGAATAAGCCAAGAGCTAGCCTGGAGGGAAAGGAGACAAAGAACAGGCCTGGGTGGATATTTTTGGCACAGGGGTCACATAAGCAAAGTACTGAGGAAAGAAGCAGCCTAGAGGGAGTAGGGTAGCCAGGGGCAGGAGACAGAGAAGAAAAACCTGAGATAAGGAAGGGCTCAGAGGGACAGGAGTGAAATAGATCCCTGGGGAGCTACAAACAGAATGGTATGGGCCTATCTGAATTGTACATTTCTCTGTAGGTTACATAGAGAATAGATTCAGGAAGGCAAGAGTGAAAATCAGAAGACAAGTCAGAAGTCTAGAGCAATAGGTGAGTCAATAGATGGTGAGGGCCTGACTGAGAACAGCAGGGG
>NW_007084670.1:0-1689 GCF_000164805.1 Carlito syrichta
CAGACTCTGTTTTCAGGAAACTCAACCTCAGGAAAAGCTATCTATACATTCTCTGTTACATTTCTAAATGCAGCAATCTACTGAGCCCTTTCAAGATGCCTTTCAGATTAAATTACAAGTTCTTCATTTAAGAATGGATAAGCTGGGGTTTGATCCAATCTTCTTTTCATAAAGTCCACTGGAATGAATGGACAGTATGCCATGATCTAATAGCTCATAGGAGGCAGAGTTTTCCATTTCAAGCAGTGTGCTTCAAGCAATTATGCAACAATTATTTAACTTTTAGCACAAATAATGGAATATACTCTACAAATTAATTGTCATCTTTTTAAATTGTGACAATTGTGTCCCAGAAAACTACCAAATACTAAGATAAATTTCTCATTTGCAAGATTACGAATTCCATCTCTTCAGAGTCATTTAATCACAAGTGTTTTTGGAGGGACTTTCATACACCCAAAACTGGATGTGACAGGGGCCGTGGTGAAAACATTTAGCATTGATCTCTTCACAAAGAGTTTGAAATCAGGAGGGGATTCAAGAAGTATATTCATCATCAAATATAGGAAAACAGAATTACGTTCGACACGGTGGTTTTCTAACTGCCAGATACTGTTGATTGCTCAAATCTTTTTGCCCGCAGAGTTATCCTTTTGTTTGGAACACGAATAAATTGTGATTAGACTCAATCAATGACTACAATCCTCTTCCTCATATGATAGGTTATTTATCAGGTTCATTTCTAATTAAGAATGGCTCTGTGGCCTGCTTAAGGTTAATGAGATGTAAGAGTTTATCAGTAGGGGATTGTGGTGATACTTCTTGTTAGTCTTGCTTCCCTGAATGCAGATATGATATGATACCTGGAGCTGCATCAGTGTATTTATGTATGAATAAGCTATTTAAATTTACATAAATCATATGTAACATAACACTTCTTACATTTTCACTGAACAATAAAGTTTTGAGATTTCTCAATGTTTTATATGTAGATATATTTCCTTCCTGTTAACTGAGAAATAAACCATCAAATAAATTATAGCAACATAAATATAAGCCGGGCTCGGTGGCTCAGCCTGTAATCCCATGCTTTAGGAGGCTGAGGTGAGTGGATTGCCTGAGCCCGCTGGTTTGAGACCCACCTGGGCAACTTGGCGAGACTTCATCTCTACAATAAATCAAAAAATCAGTCGGGCATGGTAGCACTTTCCTGTAATTCTGGCTACTCAGAAGGCTGAGGTAGAAGGATCGCTGGAGCCCAGCAGGTCGAGGCTGCAGTGGCCGGGAGCGGCCACTGGACTCCAGTCTGGGTGACAGAGTGAGACTCCAACTCAAAAAAATATAAATAAATGTAAAGTTTGTTTTAATGTTTTCTCATTATAAGTTAAGCAGCAATAGATATCTAAAACCAATTCTTGTTCTCTTGTGCAAAATTTTAGGGATTTTTGAGGGCCAATCTACAGCCCCTTTTTCCCCCTAGATACTGATAACTGAGTCTGTAGTACTTATAAGAAAAAGCATATATGCCACCAAACTTATATGAAAACTCCAATTTCTCCACATATTTTAAAAAATTGTTATCATCAGACTTCTACAGTGTTGAACTTATTTAAAACATAATTTATTACAGGTTCAATTTTGTATAATCTGTTTGGATTTCATTGCATTTCTGCATATTTGGAAAAATGT
>NW_007084671.1:0-833 GCF_000164805.1 Carlito syrichta
TAGGCAGCTAGCCAGCCATGTGACTAAACTAGCTGACTTAACTAGCTCTCCACCTCTCTAACCACCTGGATAGCTAGCTGATTTAACTAGCTGACTTATTTAGTTAGTAATATATCTATTCAACAGATTTAACTAGGTCACTACCTAGCTAGCCAGCTTGCTAGTCAACTGACATGACTAGCTGTCGTAACTAGCTGGCCTGCTTTCTAACCAATTGAATTTACTAGCTTGCTACATATCTAGTCAGCTGGCTATCCAACTGAATTAACTCAGTGAATTATCTAGCTAGCCAGCTGTCTAACCAGCTGACTTAATTAGCAAGCTATCTACCTAGCCATCTGGCTAGTCAGGTGACTTAACTAGGTGACTTAAATAGCTAGCCAGCTTGCTACACTACTGACATAACTAGCTAGTTACCTAGCTAGTAAGATAGCTAGATAAGCAGACTTAATTAACTGACTTGACTAGCTAGCTAACTGATATATCTAGCTGACTTAACTAGCTAGTTTCCTAGCCTGCCAGGTAACTTAACTAGCTGAAATAACTAGCGAGCAAACTGGCTGTCCATCTGATGTAAATAGATTTTTAACAAGCTAGCCAGCTGACTAGACAACTGAATTAATGTGCTGACTTAGCTAGCTATGCAGCTGAATAGTCAGCTGACTAAAGTAACTGACTTAACTAGCTGGCAAGCTGTCTAGCCACCTGAATCAATTGCCCAGATACCTAAATAGCCAGCAGATTAGGCAAGTGATTTAACTAGCTGAATTAAGGATGTAGTCAGCTGCCTAGCCAGCAGACTTAACTAGCTATCTACCTAGCTAGAAAGCTGA
>NW_007084672.1:0-1168 GCF_000164805.1 Carlito syrichta
CATGTGTCTGTTGGCTGCTCGGATGTCTTCCTTTGCAAAGTGTCTGTTCGTATCTTTTGCCCACTTTATAATGGAGTTGTTTTTTTTTTCTTTTCAGCACATTTGACTTACTTGTAGATCCAAGATGTTAAGCCTTTGTCAGACCTGGATTTGGTAAATACTGTTTTCTCAGTCTGTAGGCTGTCTCCCTACTCTCTTGATAGTTTCTTTGACTTTGCAGAAGCTTGTCAGTTTAATGAGGTCCCACTTGTCTATCTTTTCTCTTATGGCCTGTGGGTTTCAGGTTTTGTTCAGGAATTGGATGCCAGTTCCAATTTCCATGAGGGTATGTCCTTCATTTTCTAAGGTTCTTATGGTTTGAGGTTTTACATTTACGTCCCTGATTCATTTAGAGTTAATTTTTGTGTATGGGGATAGATAGGGATTCTGTTTCAATCTTCTGTATGTGGTCAGCCAGTTTTTCCAGCACCATTTACTGAATAGGTTCTCCTCTCCCCAGTGGTATGTGGTGAAGGCTTTGTCGAAGATGGGTTGGTTGAGAAATTGAGGTTTTGCTTCTGGAAACTCAATTCTATTCCATTGGTCTATATGCCTGTTCCTGTACCAATACCAAGCTGTTTTGATTATTGTAGCTTTATAGTAAAGTTTGAAGTCTGGTAATGTGATACCACCTGCTTTGTTTTTATTTTGCTGAGGATTGTTCTGGCTATTCTTGGTCGCTTGTGTTTCTATATGAATTCCTGTGTTGTTTTTTCTAGGTCTGAGAAAAAATGTTGCTGGTAATTTGATGAGTATTGCATTAAATTTATGGATTGCCTTAGATAGGATGGACATCTTCACAATATTGATTCTTCCAATCCATGAGCATGGGATATTTTTCCACTTGTTTGTGTCATCTTTGATTTCTTTGAGCAGTGTTTTGTAGTTTTCATTGTAAAGGTCTTTCACGTCTCTGGTTAGGAAGATTTTTTTTTGTGGCTACAGTGAATGGAATTGTGGTTTTTATTTGGGTTTCTGTTTGTTTATTATTGGTGTAAACAAATGCGATTGTCTTTTGCACATTTATTTTATATCCTGAGACTTTGAGAAAGGACTTTTATCAGTGTAATGAGTTTTTTGACAGATTCTCTTGGGCATTCATGGTACACAATTATGTCATCTGCAAAGA
>NW_007084672.1:2746-4076 GCF_000164805.1 Carlito syrichta
CCTGTAGGTATCAGTTAAGTTCATTTGGTCAAGAGTCACATTGAGGTTCCAGATCTCCTTGCTTTTTTTTGTCTTAATGATCTGTCTAGGATTGTGAGTCAGGTATTAAATCCCCAGCTATGAGAGTGTTAGAGTCAATATCTTTAAAGTTTGCCTAGAAGCTGCTTTATGAAAGTTGGTGCTCCTATTTTGTGTGTATAGATGTTTAGGACGGCTCTTTCTTGTTGATAGATTGAACATTTTATCATTGTATAGAGAACTTCTGTATGTTTTTTAAATTTTTTGATAACTTAAAGATTATTTATCTGATATCAACATCACATTCCTGCTCTTGTGTTCCGTTTGTCTGAAATTTTGCTTCTCATCCTCTTACTTTTGAGTCTGTGAGTGTCCTTTCTGGTGAGATGAGACTCTTGGAGACTATATATTGTTGCCTCATGATATTTTATCCATTTTCCCATTCTATGTCTTTTCAGTGATGCCTGTAGTCCATTCACATTCAGACTAATTACTGAAATGTGAGAGCTTATCCCTGTTATGAGGTTCTTATAGAGTTGTTGTTGTTCCTGTTTGTTGGTTGTCTTTCTTTTATTTTGGAGTTGATTTATGTGTGTTTTTAATCATTTTCCTGCATTCTTTTGATGAACATTGTCATTTTTTTCCCTTCTGTGTTTCATACTTTTTAAGTGTTTCTTGTAGAGCTGGTCTAGAGGCATCGTAAGTTTTTAGGGATTGAATGTCTGGGAAAGATTTTAATTTTCCCTCGCTGATGAAGTTTAGCTTAGCTGGGTTGTTTATCTTGGTTGAAGTTGTTCATCACCCACATCTTTATAATAAATAAATAAATTTATTAAAAAATAAAAGAAATTTTTTATCTTTGAGAAGTTTGGAGATTGGATTCCAAGCTCTCCTAGCCTGAAATATTTCTGTTGATAAATCTGCTGCTATTCTAATTGGTCTTCCCTGGTAGGTAGTCTGACCTTATTCTCTTGCTGCCTTTAGGACTTTTTCTTTTATACCTACTTTGCTTTGGTGAATTATTATGTTTCTGGGAGTTGGTCTTCTCATTTGTTGTCTTGCAGGGGTTCTCTGAATCTCTTGTGCTTGAATATTTGCATCACTGATGAGATGAGGCAAGTTTTCTTGAATAATTTCATGAAATGCTTATTCCAGGGTGGTCTCTGTCTCTCTTTCTGCCTCAAGAAGTCCAATTACTCTTAGGTTCAGCCTCTTGAAATAGTTGCTCATCTCTTGAAGATTTTTTTAATGTCTTTTAATGTTTCTTTTCTATGTTTTTGACAGTTTGGGTTAGTTCTATGTTTTCACCCTG
>NW_007084672.1:5321-6133 GCF_000164805.1 Carlito syrichta
GATGTGCTCACAGCTTGGGCCCAAATGGCCCAGGCATACTGTGGGAGGAGAGTGGATCAGATCTGGACTCAACTGACTTGCTGCCTGTCAAGTCTACCACTCAGATCTGACCTCTGTGTGTTATGTTCTAGCCTCACAATGAAGAAGAAATCTAGACAGAAATGAATAGTTTTTAAGCCAGTACAGCTAATTTTATTCCTATTCTGTGAAGAGATTATAGGCACAGTCTTTCTTTTTCTAAATAATTCAATCTTTTAGAAATAGGAAAGTTATAGAAACATAGAAATTGAGAATAACAAAGTTGACTCAGTATTTGATCAAATTTCCTAAGATTTGTGTTCTCTTAAGCTGAATAATCTTTTTTAATTTAATATCAGTTCTGAAAGACCTCTCTCTAGAGATTGGTTTTATTGACACTTTTTAATGTTCTTTGCTGTTTCTAAGCTTGAATTATGTCATAGACATCTGTATATCTTACTTAAAGAAAAGTATCTAACTCTATGGCTTACTTGATGTGTACAAATCGTATTTTTGTTTTAATACTTTAGATATGTACATCATGATTCTGGTTTAATTACCGACATGTTGCAAATACTCTTTCAGTTTATGGAAATGTCAAGCGGTTAGGTATTGACAGGTAAGAAACTTTAATAAAGCTTAACTTCGAACTCAGTGAAGATCACCCTTAGATAATTGGTATTATAATTGTGTTTTTGTTGTTGCTTTTGAAAAGATAAAGAAATTTGAAGTTATTTTGTTGCTGTCAGAATCTACCACCATGTATAAAGTAGATGTTACTTAAGACCATAATG
>NW_007084673.1:0-621 GCF_000164805.1 Carlito syrichta
AACGGAATTAGAACGAGAACAGAGACAAGGATGGCTTCAAAGTTGGTTAAACTACTCACCTGGGTTAACCACACTATTGTCTGCTTTAATAGGCCCCGCAATCATACTCTTGTTGTTGCTAACCTTCGGTCCATGTATTATAAACAAACTAATAACTTTTGTAAAAACCAGAATAAATGCTGTGCATGTTATGGTCCTCAAACAACAATATCAACAGGTATCCCTAGACAACTCAGCAAGTTAAAGGAATCTAAGATTAGATTCACTCTACCCTCATGAGAAGGGGGAATGAGAGGACAACAATAGATTTAGGTAAAGAGCATGCTATTGAGAGACCCAAGAAACCAAGAAACTTATTTGCTGTAAAAGTAGCGTTTAGTTAACTATATTTCATATATCCCCACCTCATGTTTACTATATATTTTGTGTATTCCTACCTCATGTATTTTATGAAATCTTAGTACTTTCAATCCTACCTCAGACCCCGTAGAATTAGGCATATGTCGGGTTTTAAGCAGTGTTTGTATTTAGAACTCTTGGGTTAAGCATTGTCAGCCCCAAATTAGTAGACTAACCTCTGCTTTTACAACGGATGTAAATGAAAAAGCGATAAGCCCCTTT
>NW_007084674.1:0-1273 GCF_000164805.1 Carlito syrichta
CCCAACCCAGATGCTCATCAAAAGTGGTCTGGAAGAAGAAAATGTGGTCCATGTACACAATGGAATACTACAAAGTCATAAAGAAGAACAAAATCATGTCCTTTGCAGAAACATGAATGAAATTGGAGACCATCATTCTAGCAAGTAAGACTAGAAACCAGTCTCCTGCCTCTTTCAGTTTTTGGTCTTCAATTCTGTCCTGTTACCGAAAGATTATTTACTGAGTGCTATAATATTCCACATTTTCTTGCTCATAAACTGGTCCTAAACATTGGGCACACAAACAAAAACAACACCAGGCACTGCTAAAGGAGAGAGGGATTGTGGGGAGAAATGGGTACCCATCACCAATTGGGTACCATGTCTACTACTAGGGGGAGGGAAGGCTTGCTTGAAGTCAAAACCATACCTGCATGCAACTTGATTACATGGTAATCCTCACATGTATCCCACATTTAAAAAATAAAATACAGCCGGGTTCGGTGGCTCAGACAGTAATCCCTCACTTTGGGAGGCTGAGGTGAATGGATTGCCTAAGCCCGCGGGTTCGAGACCCAGCTGGGCAACTTGGCGAGACCTCATCTCTACAATAAATCAAAAAATTAGCTGGGCGTGATAGCGCTCACCTGTAGTTCCAGCTACTTGGAAGGCTGAGGTAGAAGGATTGCCGGAGCCCAGCAGGTCGAGGCTGCGGTGGCCTGGAGGTGCCACTGCAATCCAGAGTGAGACTCCAACTCGAAAAATAAAATAAAATAAAATACAATTTCAACATTAAACAGAACCCAAAAGTCATTTGCTGATTAGGGTTTGAAAATACTCTGAGTTCCCCCCAAATGCACTTTTTTTTTCTGTGGGTTTAGAAACCAACCAATTATCATTACCTGGACATACCAATCAAAGATCTCCTGGACCAACCAATCAGAGCTCATGTGAACCAACCAACCAGAGCTCACCTGAACCAACCAATTAGAGTCAGTGCTCACTTGCCTTGGCAATGGGGACCTCAGCTGTATCACAAAGCAGAAGGAATTGTAGCAACTCTTAAAACTGAAACAAAGAAACCAGGAAGTCCAAGCACAATGCAGATTGTGCCATTTCTATTTTAGACAATGATTCCAGCAAACATCTGTGAAGAACTTAAAAGTTTAAATTAGACTTTGAAAACACTGTCGTCCTTTGAGATACATTTTTAAAAACTAGCTTTTCTAAAATAATATGCTGGTCACTGCCTCGCTCTAAAAAGTGACTTGTTTGGTCTTTCTGTGGACGCAGG
>NW_007084675.1:0-1149 GCF_000164805.1 Carlito syrichta
TTTTCTTCTGCCTTGCTACTTCACAAAAGTTTTCAGAGTCATTTCTCTCCAAAAACGAGACTTTCCACGACTCCGGACACATTCATACCACCAGCTGCCTTCCTACTGAAAAATCATCTAATTTTCACAGGAGGAGAACAGATCTGCAGAACTGGAAAATATATCATGGCACTTCACCATCTCTGATAGCAATATCAGAACCTAAAGATATCCAGATTCAAACAACTGTGAGGCAAGATAGTGTCATTCTAGAAATTTCCTACTCCAGATTTTATATGTCCCAATAAAGGAAAGAAAAAACAAAACTGGCCGGGCTCTGTGGTTCAGCCTGTAATCCCAAAATATGGGAGGCTGAGGTGAGTGGATTGCCTGAGTCTGCGGGTTTGAGACCCTCCTGGGCAACTTAGTGAGACCTCATCTCTGCAATATATCAAAAAAAAAATAAGCTGGGTGTGGTAGCGTGTGCCTGTAGTTCCAGCTACTTGGAAGGCTGAGGTGGAAGGATCACGAGAGCTCAGCAGGTCGAGACTGTGCGACAGAG
Organism: Carlito syrichta; assembly: GCF_000164805.1. NCBI lineage: Eukaryota > Metazoa > Chordata > Mammalia > Primates > Tarsiidae > Carlito > Carlito syrichta. Next base: position 542 of record NW_007084675.1, read on the forward strand.
TGAGACTCCAATTAAAAAAAAAACCTGGAAAAAAAGACAGCAATATAATGAAGAACAAAAAGGTGAAATAATTTTCCAAAGCATTCAGAGCAGAAATTAGGTTAAAAATGCTTTTCTCTATGTATTAGCTTCAATTTTTAAGAACTTTTCTGGTCCAGGAACACTGGCTCAAACATTTCAAGATTTATTTAAGAAATGTTTGTTGTCTTTCAGACAGAAAACTCACTCTAAGTGTCTCTAATATAAATACACTAAACTAGTGTTCATTCAAAGGTTAAACTTTTGGCCTTTCAGGTCCTACATAAAAATTTCTGAGAACTTATATGTGATTGCAAAATAAAAAATACTCACAGCAATTTAAGTATCATTTCAATAATATGTGTTTACAGTTGTGGATTCTAAAATGTATCCATGAATAGGCTTTCTCCTTTCTTCTAATATTAATGTATCATCTGCCCTTAATCATTACTTGCAGTTCATTAAAGTGTTTAGATGTTTAAGGTCTCATGTCCCAGGTAACATGGGGGTTATAACAACAATAAACTGTTATATAGCTCTCCACAGGTATAGGAGATTTCACACACCATATTTTATTTCACTTGCTTTCA
>NW_007084676.1:0-1178 GCF_000164805.1 Carlito syrichta
GATTATGGACAGGTGAAATACAAGTACAAACTATTTAAAAACTGAATGATGGAGGCCTACAGAAACATGGCAGAAAAACAAATACATACAAGTGCCGCTGGCACAGCGACTGTACCTCTGCCCCTGAGCAATCATCGGATGATATCAAATTATGAGCCCTGGAAGTTCTCGTGCCACTGCCTTGGTTCACATTGGAGGCATAATGAAAATTTTCTGGTTAATTAAGGGGAGGTTTATAAAATACATAGGTTGTGCACACGCATGCGATTCGCGTCCTTCCACACTGGGGGCAATTCGCGTCCTTCCACACTGGGGACGGCATCCTCAAGGCACTCCAGGCCTGGATACCGTGGCCTGTTTCTCTGCCTAGTACCCGAGGTAAGATCCGCTCTGCCTGCAGTGCTCAGGGGAGCGCCATCCCTAGGCAGCCCAGGCACTCACTCCGGCCCTCCTGTGCTTCTGGACCTTTCCTTCAGGGTTTTCCCTGGAGTCGCTCCAGGCATGTCCTCCCGCCACCTGCCTCAGCTTGTCCTGCCTGCAGCACCATGCTCACTGCAGTCCCTGCAGCCCCATGCCCTTGGGGCACTTAAGGTGCACTATTCTAACCTGGGGTCAATGGGGGGGTGCCTGACCCTGCTTGGCATGATGGTACAGACTGGGCACCCAGGAGCTGGGGCCTTGGGAGCAGTGGGGTCGCCACAGGTAGACCCCCCAATGTCTTAACCTGAAACCCAAGGCACCAGGGTAACAATTGTGCATGATCCCGCGGGTCTCGGCCACTGGGAACTGTGTGACACTCGCTAAACTGTCGCAAAGAGGGAGTGGCTTCCTACGTCTTGGTGGAGAAAAGTGAGAGGTTCTCATGAGTGCTTAACGATGCTGGTAAACCAGGGCCCACGTTGGGGCGGAGGCAGGCTGGGGTGGTCGGCCTGGAACAGTCAGGCCCTCCACCTTGCTGCCTGGAGTCCCTGCCATCTGGGCAATGGAGAAAGGTCATTTTGAAAGGTTGGAGACCAGGCCCATTGCATCCTGGCGGCGAGTCTCTGCACCCAGTGCTGGGAAAATGGCGTCCCCAAGGAACGTCCCCCTCTTCACTGGGGACCTCATGATGTCAGAGCTTCAAAACTAGAGAATTATTTTGGAAGAAATGAAACTGTGGACACTGTAGAATTTGTTTG
>NW_007084677.1:0-1223 GCF_000164805.1 Carlito syrichta
CATTCACCAATATTACAGTTTTGATTACTACAGCTTTATAGTTAAATCTTGAAGTTTGATAGTGTTATTCCTTCAACTTTGTTCTTCTCCTTCAACACTGAATTGGTTGTTCTGTGTCATTCTCCTCTCCATATAAACTTTGGAGTCAGTGTGCTGATATCCATACAATAACTTGCTGAGATTATTTGGAATTGGGTTGAAACTAAAGATCAAGTTGGGAAAGATTAATATCTTGACAAACTATTGATTTCCTGACTTCAGTTACATTAATTACTGCACTTTTCATTATTTTCTCCTTTAGATTTATTTATTTATTTATTTATTTATTTTATTTTTTTTGAGTTGGATTCTCACTCTGTCACCCAGACTGGAGTGCAGTGGTCGCTCCCGGCCACCGCAGCCTCAACTTGCTGGGCACAGGTGATCCTTCCACCTCAGCCTTCCAAGTAGCCGGAATTACAGGCATGCCTACCACGCCCACCTGATTTTTTGATTTATTGTAGAGATGAGGTCTCGCTGCCCAGGCGGGTCTCTAACCTGCGGGCTCAGGCAATCCACTCACCTCAGCCTCCCAAAGGCTCGGGATTACAGTCTGAGCCACTGAGCCTGGCTTTAGATTTATTTATTTATTTATTTATTTATTTATTTATTTATTTATTTATTTATTTATTGAGTTGGAGTCTCACTCTGTCGCCCAGATTGGAGTGCAGTGGCATGCCTCAACCTGCTGGGTTCCGGCGATCCTTCCGCCTCAGCCTTTCAAGTAGCCAGAACTACAAGCACGCACTACCACGTCTGGCTAATTTTTGATTTATTGTAGAGATGAGGTCTCACCAAGTTGCCCAGGCAGGTCTCGAAGTCGCAGGCTCAGGCAATCCACTCACCTCAGTCTCCCAAGGCACGGGATTACAGGCTGAGTCACTGAGCCCAGCTCTCCTTTAGATTTAATTTGCTCTTTCTAGTTTCCTGATGTGGAAGCTTATATTATTGTTTTATCTCTCTTTTTTCTAATACATGTATTCAATGCTATGAATGTCCCTCTAAGCACTGCTTTTGTTGCATATCACAAATTTTATTTATTTATTTTTTGAGTTGGAGTCTCACTCTGTCACCCAGATTGGAGTGTAGTGGCCGCTGCCGGTCACCGCAGCCTCGACCTACTGGGCTCTGGGGGATCCTTCTGCCTCAGCATTTCAAGTAGCCGGATTACAAGCATGCGCTAC
>NW_007084678.1:0-1478 GCF_000164805.1 Carlito syrichta
ATTTTCAGCTACATAAATGTTGTATTTTTCTTTCTTTTTTTCTTTTTTTTTGAGTTGGAGTCTCACTCTGTCACCCAGACTGGAGTGCAGTGGCCGCTCCCGGCCACCGCAGCCTCGCCTGCTAGACTCCAGCGATCCTTCCGCCTCAGCCTTCCAAGTAGCCGGAATTACGGCACGCGCTACCACGCCCGGCTGATTTTTTATTTATTGTAGAGATAAGGTCTCGCTGCCCAGGCGGGTCTCAAACCCGCGGGCTCAAGCAATCCACTCACCTCAGCCTCCCAAAGGCGCGGGATTACAGGCTGAGCCACCGAGTCCGGCTGTATTTTTCTTTTTAAAAATTCATTGAATAAAGTCTACTTATAACTATTTGTCTTCTTAATCTTGGCTTTATATTCCTTGTGTTTTTTTCTATACTCCTATTGTCAACATCTTCCACCTGCTGTCAAATAATTATATCAATATATGACACTTGTTTATTTGTTACCTTACTTTTAAGTTTAGTAGTTTATGCACCCCCAGTCACTCCATTAACCCCTATGCATATACTATAAAATACAAATTTCTTAAGAGAAAGATCTTGTCTACTTATTCATCACTATACACTGGGTATGTAGAGTAGTACCTAAACACAGTATTCAGTAATTGATTGGTTTTGAGTATCCTAAAAAGGTATTTAATGTTTTTAAATCAAGTTATAATTAAAATCATAGAATAATAACATTGTTGAAATGTAAGTAACTTTAAAGAAGTATTCTGGTCCTGCGTTTTATAAATGAAAACTTGGCTTGGAAATAGTTACTTATATCTGCAAGTTGGCAGACTTATAAATATGACCTGATTAAAAATAAAGAAACAAAGACAACTTTTAGCAAGTCTATTTAGCTATAGCTAAGTTCTACTGTAAATTTGTATTCAGTAAGATATTTCCAGACATCACTATGATAAAAGACAGCAAAACCCAATGTTATTTCACTGTCAATTGAAAGGCAGATGATGCTAATTGATCACAACTTTATTTCTCATAGAAACTGGACATGATCTTTCAATTATTTTTTAGGTAACATTCCAGGTAGTTATTACTAAAGCTGAGTAATTAAACAATTGAGATAAAATCTAGTTGCCATTAACTCAGCACAATTTCTCAGCTTGATCAATTTCCATGTCCCATTAATACCAAAAACTTAAGATTATGCTACTATAGGAAAAGAACCCAAAACGTGAATTTTTAAAAAAAGATAATATTAATTTTTTTTTGAGTTGGAGTCTCACTGTGTCACCCAGAATGGAGTGCAGTGGCCACTCCCGGCCACCGCAGCCTTGACCTGCTGGGCTCCAGCGATCCTTCCACCTCAGCCTTCCAAGTAGCTGGAACTACAGGCTTGCACTCCCATGCCCGGCTAATTTTTGATTCAGTATGCACTTACTCTAAGTATAGTGAGTAGCTCTTTTAAATGCATTATCTCTATCATTCCCCG
>NW_007084679.1:0-731 GCF_000164805.1 Carlito syrichta
AGACCCACATGCATCCGCCCCTCCCCCAAATCCGTGTCGGACACATCATGCATGCACGTGTAAAACAAACGCTGAACAGACTGTGAACAGTTACTGATGAAATTCCGGGGGTGGAAGGGCCAGGGAGGAGCAGTAAGTGCTACACAAATGTCTCCTGAGTGACAGAGAAGGGAGCAAAGAGGAGCTGAGAGCTTCACCTGTGGAGAAGCACAGCTGAGTCCCGCGAGCACAGGCCTGGGAGAAGTTTCCCTGGCATGGACTCCCAGAGAGAGTCCCTGGTCCCTTTGTGCACATGCGTGCACGCACACACGTACACACACACACACACACACACACACACACACACATGTGTCTGGGGCGAGCCCACTCCCTCAGAATAACAAAGAGCAAGGAACTGGCCAAGTTGGTGGTGGCTCAGGCAGGAATCGGTCATCTCTGGCCCTGCAGGCTGGTGCAGGGAGCACGGCAAAGCCCAGGGTTAGCATGGATAGAAGATGGAGGGTGTACCTACCAGAAGGGCAGCCTCCGCCCAGGTGTGATCATACTTCACCTTGTCTTGCATGTTTGCATCTCATTGATAGTTCTGATGATGATGTGGGGGATTCCAGGGCGTTCTGGGGGTTCCAGTGTGGACCCAATGAACCAGTGACCCTGTGACATGCACTTGCTTTGCGGAGGGGAGGGTGTGGGCTGCATTGAGCGGGAAGGACAGATCAAGGGACTGCGGTGTA
>NW_007084680.1:0-878 GCF_000164805.1 Carlito syrichta
CCCACAGGAAATACCCTCGTCTCTTCCAAAATCAGCAGATTGCATTTAATATTCAACTCAGTCTATGGCACAAGACATGCCGTGACAATTCACTGTCAAAGATTTCCTTATCTCTTTTTGCATGAAACAACTATTCCATGCTGTGAAAATAAGAAAATAGTGGCAAGAAGGTACTTGAGAGATGTTAAATATTGCATTGGTTCTGGGCCTAATAGAGAGAGAGAAAGAGAGAGAGAGGTGTCAAATGACTACTGAATTCAAAAACCCCCACTACTACCAGTGGCTTCAGCATAATAATAAGCCTGCTTCTTGTGACAACATGAATATAGAAGCAAATTAAGTTTTCTATTGTTTGAATTATATGATTTCTTTAGGAAAAAATATGATCGGAGAGCCATGTGCTAGGTAACAAATTGATATCAACCAAGTTAAGGAAAACAAACCTGTGTCCGTTAGAAAAAGAAATGAGAACTAAGATCCAGGTCTTTATTTACCTCCTGGGATTTAAATCACATAATCTAGAAACTCCAGTGAGATCCCAGAGGATTCAGACAGGTTTATTGAAAGCCCTTTCTCATCTGCTTGCCGGTAGTGCATGCACATGGTTTTCTGGCTACCTCGCATCCCTGGCCCCACCTTTTAGAAACAGTACTGCCGTTTGTTCAGAGAATTCCCTCTTCCCACTGCATGTGGTTCTGGAGGGGCCGACAGTCCACCCCTGTTCAAGTGTTAGCCACAGAGATGGCTGTGGCCCAGACCTAGCCAGGCATCTCAGATAAAAAGTCAGGTTGCCTGTGCAGAAACAAGACATGGTTAGACTCAGCCTTGTCAACCACACTAAATTCCAAAGGACTGGTTTACAGACTTTCACCTGCTCC
>NW_007084681.1:0-1467 GCF_000164805.1 Carlito syrichta
GATACCTCTTTCTAGTTGATTCTTAGCAACTTATATGAGTGCAGGTTGTGAGCTGCCCTTGAGGTCTAAAGCTGATTTTAAATTCCGATTTGAATCTGATTCTGACTTGAATTTAGATGTTTAATCTATGGTAGGCTATAAGGGTAAACAAAAAAAGTAGTTGAAGTGCTCCACTCAGAAATTAAACTTGCTTCCTTTCTTTCCTTACCTATGACACACTCTAGATGACTAAGTAATCTGAATAAAATGTGATTGCTTTCTGATAGATTAAAAAATAGTTTAAATCAACATCGTTTATGAGTTTTATCCTAGCCCCAATTTAAACTGGAATATGAAATTGAATACTCTCCTCACAGTAAATATTTTATAGGTCTTTGCCACAAATTTTCTATGCACAAGGTTACAGGAGTATCTAAAGAAATGTTTTTTGAGAATAAAATTAATTGCCTTTTGATGCAATTAAAGTAACAGGCAGAGTGAGTCACTGCAATTACATTACTCTTAAATTAAAACGTAAATACAAGTGTGGTGCAGGGTCTCCCTGTCTCAGATGACACTCTCCGACGTCAGTTCCTGGCTCAGCCCTCATGGCTGGTGCTGGGTGTTTATTAAGGGGCTGGTGGCCCTTGGCAGAGGGTGAGCTGCTGCACACACCAGAGCCATCAAATTGACATGGCCCATGCAGATGGCTCCACCCCGTTCATGGAAGCAGACAGGTCCCAGTTGGCCGGGACAAACATTTCAGTCATCCCTTAGAAAGTATAACTTTTAAAAGCTCGATTAAAAGATCATCTGTGTATAATATATCTGGGTTTATGATGCATTCGGATTTCATCATTTCCAATTCCCAGTCCCCCAAACGAGCATGCTTACATTTGACATCACAAGTCGCCAGCCCACGAGGATTTTCCTTTGGTTTCCTCAAATGCTAATTATGTAACAAGTCTCATTCAGTTCATATGATTCACTTGAGCAGTAGGTACTTCGTTTACATACAACTGTCAAAAGGGATGTGAAGCCTCTCTTATTCCTCCAAAACAATCATGCTGTGTGCCCAGCTCCTTTGTGTGCAGTGTTCACATCCACCAGTGCTGTGAGTGAGATCGGACTCAGAGCCACCACCAGCAGGTCTGTTCCTGTCCTGTGAATACAGAGGATGAGTATTAAGTCATTCGCTCACCAGCACAACTTGAGCAGATTTCTATATGCCTGTGAGAGTAGCCTCCAACTAAGAATGCACGCCGAAACTCTGACTGCCCCAAATGCTAATAAATGCATTGGACCAGGATCTGGTTGAAGTGGTGTGTTTTCAAACCCTTTAGCTCTCATGGATAAGAGCAAAGGTTATTTTGTGTCTGAAAACAAACATATTTCTGGAATAATTAATACCCAATCTCCTAAACCTTATTTCTGGAGAAAATCACATATACTGGCTTTAATGTAAATGCTTTTTCTTAAATTACAGGA
>NW_007084682.1:0-759 GCF_000164805.1 Carlito syrichta
TATTTGGGTTTCTGTTTGTTTATTATTGGTATAGAGAAATGCAATTGTCTTTTGCACATTTATTTTGTATCCTGAGACTTTGCCAAAGTCCTTTATCAATGTAAGGAGGCCTTTGACAGATTCTCTTGGGTTTTCAAGGTACACAATCATATCATCTGCAAAGAGAGATAACTTGACTTCCTCTTTTCCTATTTGAATACCTCTGATTGCCTCCTCTTCTCTGATTTCTCTAGCCAGGACTTCCAATACTATGTTGAACAGGAGGGGTGAGAGTGGCATCCTTGTCTAGTTCCAGTTTTCAGGGGAATTGGTTCCAATTTTTGTCAATTTAGGAGTATGCTGGCTGTGGGTTTCTCGTAGATGGTTTTTACTATTTTGAGGTATGTTCCCTGTATGCCTAGATGTTCAAGGGTTTTTATCAAGAAGGGGTGCTGGATTTTATCAAAAGCTTTTTCTGCATTTAATGATATGATCATGTGGTTTGTGTTTTGACATCTGTTGGCCTGTAGTTCTCTTTCTTTGTTGGATCTTTACCTGGCTAGGGTATCGATGTGATATTGACTTCGTAAAATGATTTGGGGAGAGTTCCATCTTTTTCAATCACCTGGAATACCTTCAGTAGGATTGGTATCAGCTCCTCCTTGAATGCCTTTATAGAATTCTGCTGGAAAGCCATCTGGACCAGGGCTTTTTTTTTTGTAGGAAGTTTCTTATTACATAGTCTATTTCCTTGATTGTATTGATCTATTTAGGGTCTCA
>NW_007084683.1:0-1626 GCF_000164805.1 Carlito syrichta
CTAATGCTTTAAACAGTATGTATTGTGTTTTTAAGACAGAGCTTTAACTATATTAGTTTGCAACAATTTAGCACAGAGAATGGATCTATGAAATTAATTCTTTAGAAAGCAGAGTCCCTAACCCCAAATTACAAGGAGGCTCCCCAAATGTTACAACTATGTTCATTTTCTTTTGCTAAGACTACACAAATGAGATGTATATAACAAAGACTTATTGATAAAAAGACTCTTGCTTGTAAGACAGTTGAACCAATATTATTAAATAAGACAGTACATGAGTAATTTCATCCAGATTTATACAGCACCTTGAACATTATTGTCAACCCCAGGTATTTCGACAAAACTTCTATGTAAAGACATAACCTTGACTAAATTAAAATCAGAGCTCTCTACTGCTTAACTTTAATGAAACACTGTCATGTCTACTGACAAACAAAAAATTCAGTTTCATCCTCTTTAATGCAAATTACTGGCAATTTGGTCCAATATTTTCCCTAAGATTTCTTTCAGCTAGTTAAAGAATGGAACTGAATTCTAAATTAGGGTTTTCATTTAAATTCAGATTACATTTTTAAAATGGAAGCTAATTTTTTTTTGAAATTAGAAAAAAATGTTATTTTGGATCTAAACGGGTTTTCCTAGATACAGTCTAGCACTCTAAAACAAAATGGAATAATATTAAAATATGCATAGAAAATAATTCATAGGTCAAATTCAATAGTCATGTCAGAATAAAAACATATGTTAACATAAAATTGTTTATGAATCTTGATAGATCATTACCCGTAGAAACTAAAGTAGAATACATTTTAAAATCAAAATTTAACATTAAATCAGAAATTTGTTTAATTTGGAAATTATAATAGTTATAGAATAGAGATTGCCACGGTTTTTAAAACTATAGTTTTGTAAATTTTTCTACTTTAAAATCAGAAATAAGTGAAAGCAAGGAAGTGATCACTCATTTCTGTAATTTATAATCTTACCTTTTTAAAACAGGACACCATGCTTATTATGGTCCAGGGACCATACTTAAATATTTTAAAATAGTAACTGATTTCAATTTTCATAAAACCTAAAATAACAATCACAAAGGTAAGAAGAGCTAGCACCTCATCTAAGCAACTTTGGCTTTCCAGGTAAAATCTGCAGTTCTGCTTCCAAACTTTCCCATGGATGGCAGTCCTGAACTGTGACCCAAAGTCTCATCACCATCCTCACCTGAAAAGCACCGTGAGAAACACTGGTTAAAAAAACAATTTCTTCACTAAGTCTCTCCGAAACACATTGTTTATTTGCTTCGGTAAGCCTCTAAAGATGTTTTGTGGCTTTACAAGTTCCAAGTTTGAAGTTGAAATTCTTAGGAGGTACATTATGTGCAAGTTTGACATTTAAAATGTATGGGGCTACCATGCTTTTGTTAAAACACTTTATATTACATAAAGGGGGGAAAGGCAAGGCTCTCAAATTTCCACAGACACTGGAGCATTTCAGATTTTATAGTTCACATTATTCCTATAGAAGAACGCGCTGATGGCGATGACACTGGAAAGTGAATTCCTTAGGTCGTGGGAGCATAATGACAAACATGAGCGGCCTGCAGCCCTGGTCATCTCATGAACAAAC
>NW_007084684.1:0-1020 GCF_000164805.1 Carlito syrichta
CCGTGCTTACTCGGCAATGAAAACGGCACAGCCTTGGTAGTCCTTATTAGGTTTAAACGCCATAGGGAAAAACAACTTAGAATTCTCCCCATCCACACATAATGCTCTCCTGCTCGTGACTGTGGAGCACTTGTGTCACTCATTGCGGCACTATGTCTTGCAGATTTCTCTCCGTGAAACACGGAGGTTTCAAGCTCGTACGCAAAGGCCCTCTATGGAAAGGAACACAAATCAAGGGGAAAGAGTGAGAATGAGGTATTACAGCAGGCGGCAATGAAGAATAATAGTCACAGCAAAGAGGTGACACTGCAGCACACATTGGGCACAGACTTAAGCCAGGAAGGTGCCCGTGCACCCCAGGCCTAAGAAAGGCCACTCCCACCAGCAATCCACAGTCTCATTGCTTTCCCTGACAGGAGAAGGTGTCAAGAAAGAGCAATTCAGAATTCCCCCGGGTCACACATAATGCCTTCCCACAAGTAACTGTGAATGTCTCAGATCCCTCATTGTGGCACAGGGGAGATGAGCATTCCCGCATGGGAGAGGTTGACAAGCCGCACGCCAAAGCAGTCACCCTGTAGAGCGTAAGATACACGAAAGGGAACAAGTGGGAAGGAGGAATGACAGCACGCACACTCAGTGCCAGAACCTCACAGTGCAGCACACTTCTCACACAGCTCTTTCCAAGGGAGACGGACATTCAAAACAAGCACCACCAAGGCAGTCAACTCTTTTCCGTCAATGCGTTTGGCAGAGCAATTGTGTATCCTCCCACACAAAAATTTTGAAAAGGGGAAGAAATATTTCAGAATGCACCCAGGGGAATTCACCGAGGAAATGGCCTTCTTGCTCCCACTGTGGGGTTCCCATCGCCCCCTGGGGTGGCAGCGTAGAGCTGCACATGGCAAAGCGTGTCCCATGAGAGAACACTTAGTTCAACAGAGCGCTCTGCACAGCCGAAGTCCTAATGAGAGAAAACGCGAGACTCAGACTCATGTGTTGCAGCATGCACAAGTGAGA
>NW_007084685.1:0-1167 GCF_000164805.1 Carlito syrichta
CAACGAAACCTACATACGTATGGGGTACAGTGTGAAGTTTCAGCGCATGTGTCCATTGTATAATTGATCCAGAGACCCGCGAATGTCGGTCCATATTGCCACAGCCCCTAGAGAAGAGCATAGCAAGGACGCAATATTCCTGAGAACTAATAAAAAGTGCACTTCCCCTTATCTCTTTTGCGCTCCCGGTAGTCTACACTCCATCAACCGAAAGATGCAAATCTCCTTTAATTCCTTTTTCTGAATGGTTATAAGTTTGAATAATATAGAATCGGTGTAATTGTAAGCCTGGTGATTGTCTCACTTTTGTGTAATGCTTGATGTCTCAGGTCTGGTCTGGATCAAAAAATGTTACTATGATCCATGTGACCGATCTCAAGTTCTATACAATGCTCTGGCGGTCACGTGACTAATGTACTAACAACTCTGGACTGATAAAAGTGAACTGTAAAAACCTGGAGGGTGAACAGAACCATTTTAGAAAGACCTCAAGTCTGGCTGTGCTCCCTGGATTCGAAGTCATACATGCACTTCTTTCCACCAGGTCCCTGCCCTCTCGATTTATTGGTATCAAGGGGAGCAGTTGAGCATTACTCAGACCATAATACAATGACCAAATCAAGATGAGTCCATATCCACCGCTTTGAACATTCACTATTCTTTGTGGTGATAACATTTAAAAACTTCTCTCCTGGCTATCTTGGAATCTTCAGGACATCGTTATTTGCCAGGGTCACCATACAGTGCCATAGCACACCTGAATTCACGCTCCTCTAATCGCAAACTAGTACACACACTGACCAACCTCTCCCCTGCCCCACAGGCGCTGATAGGCAGTCACCCTTTCACTCCCCGTCCCATCTCCTTCCCAGCACTTCCTGGGCAACTCTCAGCCTCTTGACCTCTCCTGGCTGGCCCAGGTCCTTCTCCTGCCTCCCTCCAGCATGCTTTTTCTCTTGACCTTTCTAAGAAGTCTCACCGAGAAAATCTCCATAAGATGCAAATTTAGCCACCAAACCACAGAATGTTCACATGAAAACTGGCCTCCTGCAGGGTAGAGGCTCTGACGACTTTCCTTCTGTTTCGTTAATAAATGGAACAGAAGTCAGAAGCAAGAGGCCTCGTCCACTGGAGGTTAAAGAGTAGCCGCAAGGGCAGGGGTGGGTT
>NW_007084686.1:0-704 GCF_000164805.1 Carlito syrichta
CTAGATTGCTTTCCAAATTCTTCTGGCTCTTGGCTTAAACAGTATTTTAAGACAGCAAATGAGATCCTGCAGCAGTATCACTTTATTTCTTGTTAAATACCAGCTTTCACATTGCCTTTCTAAATGGCTAAACTGTACCTTCATAATTAGGGTATTCATCTTATAATTTCCTTTGAACTTAAACCTATAAATGATGAGACTCACCTACTCTTAGTCATACAAACATTGCATTAGCTTCCTTTATGGGCAAAAAACATCTTTATACTTCTGTACTTATAATAATTATACAATCAAGTAACTTTATGGAATTTTACTAAACTTTATTATATGTTCTGGAAGAATGAAATTTTGACTCTTAAATTATGTTTCTATTAATGCAAAAATGGAAATTGCTAGTGTTGAAGATTGTTTTAATTTAATTCAGGTGAAAATTTTTTCAAGTATCCATGCCAGATACTAAGCACTGTTGAATTATAGCTCCTTCTAGTGTTTATAAATAATTTTTTTCAATGTTGCTATTTACCAGGTGATTTCTTTTTTCTTTTTCTTTTTTCTTTTAAAGATGTGGGGTACAATTCAGGGTTAGGTATGCAAATATTGATTATGAAGGTACCCTTGTTGATGAGGTGTGCCCCTCTGTCCTGAACACACCCAATCTCATCTCATCTCAGCAGCTAAGCAGGGTCGGGCCTGGATAGTACTTG
>NW_007084687.1:0-1437 GCF_000164805.1 Carlito syrichta
TTTATAACAATGAATTAAGATCATATCACTCCCTTGCTCAAGGAATTCCCACACTACTTAGAGAAATTTCCAACTCACCATGGCTTTCAAAGGCTCCATATGACTGGACTTCTGTTCTGCCTCTTTGAATCCATCTCTTATCACTCTTTGCCGTCACTGTGTTCCAGACACCTGGAATTCTTGTTGTGGCTTGAACATGTCAAGATCTCTCTTACTTTTATAGTTCACACACTTAATCACTATCAAGACTTTATGCACTCCTCCCTTTATTTATGGCAGTCAGTTATAAAACAATAGCATTCTCTAGAGGTCCCATTGTAACCCAAGCTCTGGCTTTATTTTTCACCATAATAATTACCACTAACCAGAAGAAGAGAATATATTTGTTGGTTTCTTCTGTATTCTTCCACTAAAATGCTAAAAGTAGGAGCCAAGGATCATATGTTATTCAGCACTATGTTGCCAGTGCCTAGAATAGTGTCTGCTACTTGGTAAGCACTCAAATGTTGGCTGAATAAGCTGTTGAAAGACTGGTTTTATATGTATATATATCTTGTGGATACAAGTTATCTCTTTATCATTCTTGCATCATGTCTCTCACTATTTTACTAAACAAGTCATATTTGTCAAACTCTACTTCAATCACTTTTTGTAACAAAAAATGCTATTAAAAATATTCCCAAACAAGCAATACATACATATAAAATATTTTACAAGTTTTACCCCCATATATTTCATTCAGATATAAAACATTGATATATTATTTTTTCATATAAAGTTTGCATTCTATTTTTAAAAGATATATGATTTTACTCTTCTGATCAGTGTTAACACAATACATAGATTTTAAAAATAGGCTTTGGAATCACACAGCCTGAGTTCAAATCCAATTCTGCTTTTGTCTCTAAACCACAGGGGTTTTACTCTCTGTAAAAAAAAGGATAATCATATTCACTTCTTAGAGTTGACACCAATAATAAATGAGATAATGTTTAATAGTGTTTCATACAAATGCTAATAATTACTCTTTATTATTATATTTTATAACTTTCTCATGGATGAATGAATAAGTAAATCAGTGAATTAAGTAGAGGTCTTGTATATATTTCTTCATCAGTTTCCTTCCCCCTCTAAAAAAAGATGAAATAGACAGGTGTTGTCATGAAGACCTCCAAGTAAAAGTAATTCTCTCTGACTCTCCAAAAGACTTGAAAACACAGACCCAGAGAAGGGTGATCAGATAAGTAGCGAATTAAAGACTTTTTGCCTGTGAAGAGTAGGTGTGGCCTTCAGGAGCTTTTCAAAAAAAGGCCTCCCACTAACAGAAGAATTTAGGCCTGAAGCCATATATTTTGTTAAAGCTATTACTGGCTCTAAGAGGTTATTTAAAACACAGAATCTTAGAGGGGGGAGAGCCTGTAGTTTTATGAGACTGAA
>NW_007084688.1:0-1224 GCF_000164805.1 Carlito syrichta
AACTTTACTATAAGCCTACAGTAATCAAAACAGCCTGGTATTGGTACAAGAACAGGCACATAGACCAATGGAACAGGATAGAGATTCTGGAAGCAAAGCCTCAATTCCTCAACCAACTCATCTGTGACAAAGCCTCCAATAACAACCATTGGGGAGAGGAGAACCTATTCAGTAAATGGTGTTGGGAAAACTAAACACATGCAGAAGATTGAAACAGGACCCCTTCCTATCGCCACACGCAAAAATTTACTCCAAATGGATCAAAGACCTAAACGTAAAACCTCAAACTTTAAGAATGCTATAAAATGCAGGAATCACTCTTATGGAATTTGGAACTGGCAACAGAATCCTGACCAAAAGCTGAAGTGCCCAGATCATAAGATAAGATAGACAAATGGGGCCTCATTAAACTGATAAGCTTCTGCAAAGCCAAAGAAACCATCAAGAGAGCAGGGAGACAGCCCACAGAATGGGAAAAAATATTTGTCAAATATATATCTGACAGAGGGCTAACATCTAGGATCTACAAGGAACTCAAATGCGCAGAAAGGAAAAAACAAACAGCCCCTTTAAAAAGTGGGCAAAACACACGAATAGACACATCTCAAAAGAAGATATGGGGGTGACCAACAGACACATGAAAAAGTGCTCAGCCTCACTCATCATTAGAGAAATACAAATCAAAACCACATTGAGATACCACCTAACCCCTGTAAGAATGTCCATCATTAATAAAACAAACAACAATAGATGCTGGTGAGAATGTGGAGAAAAAGCAACACTTCTACGCTGCTGGTGGGAATGCAGACTAATACAACCTCTTTGGAATACAGTGTGGCAATTTCTGAAGGAACTGAAAGTTGACCTTCCATATGACCCATAGTGGGAATATACCTGGAGGAACCCAAATCATTCTACAAAAAAGATACCTACACAGGTATGTTTGCTGCAGCTCTATTCACAATAGCAAAAACATGGAACCAACCTTGTTGCCCATCAAAGCGGACTAGATTTTTTTTTTAATGGTACATATACACAATGGAATATTATGCAGTCATAAAGAAGAACAAATATATAAAACTTACAGCAAATTGGATGGATTTGGAGTTGATCATACTCAGTGATTTACCACAGAAACAAAGAACTGAGTTCCATATGTTCTCACTCATAAGGTGACCTTGAACAATTATAATGCTGTGGGAAGGCAATGGCAGTAGCAGAAAA
>NW_007084689.1:0-1032 GCF_000164805.1 Carlito syrichta
CAAGGCAATGGCTGCTGCTTGCTTGTGGTTGAGTCCTTTTAACCATTCCCCTAGATGGGGGAAGATCATTAAGGTGATTGGGTGGTGGTCTGCTTCCACATCATCACAACGTTGCAGACAAGCGCAGGTATTGACATCAGGTGATGGACAGCAGGCCGATGGATGAATTAGTCACATGATTGCTGCCATGTTGGGGTTTACTCTTGTCAGATAATCCACAAAGGGCTGATTAGGTTAACCCTGGGGCCGGAGGATTCCTGCAAGAGACTTGTTAGACATTTACAATTCACAAACTCAGACATCTGCAACTCACAAATTCCTATGACCAGCCAAAGGGTTGACAAGGAACCTAAAAGTTTACTAGAGATTATTATGCTAAACCATAAATGGTTGGGTTGTCCTAGTCTGCATCTGAAGGAGATTTGCCCAGGGAGATGGGATAGGCCGCTCTTTGTCCTGCAGTAGAATGTCTGAGTGGTTTCTTTTCTTTCTTTTTTTTTTTTTGAGTTAGAGTCTCACTCTGTTGCCCAAACTGGAGTGCAGTGGCCATTCCCGACCACCGCGGCTTCGACCTGCTAGGCTCCGGTGATCCTTCTGCCTCAGCCTTCCAAGTAGCTGGAACTACAGGCGCACTCTACCACGCCCGGCTCCTTTTTTTTTTTTGAGTTGGAATTTCACTGTGTCACCCAGACTGGAGTGCAGTGGCCGCTCCTGGCCACCGCAACCTCGACCTGCTGGGTTCTGGCGATCCTTCCATCTCAGCCTTCCAAGTAGCTGGAACTACAGGCGCGCGCTACTACACCCGGCTAATTTTTGATTTATTGTAGAGATGAGGTCTTGCCCAGTTTCCCAGGCAGGTCTTGAACCCGCGGGCTCAGGCAATACACTCACCTCAACCTTCCAAGGCGAGGGATTACAGGCTGAGACACCGAGCACAGTTAAAGTTAATTTCTTAAAAGCCTGTGGGCTGCCAGGAGTGCGTGGGCAATTATGGGCAGTAGCAATGACAGCAGTGACCCGCAGTGCTCCCCC
>NW_007084690.1:0-884 GCF_000164805.1 Carlito syrichta
AACCTTGGATTTAAGGTAACAAAACTTTAGTTGTTACTATTCAGATTTGCCATTTCATCTTACATTTTTGAAAATATTTTTTTAAAGATTAATTTTTATCTATGTGTTTAAATTTACTTACATAAAATATTCACAGCATTCTCTTACTTTATTTGCTATCTTTGTTTAGCATATTTATTACTATTACTTTATCTAGATTTCCTTTTCACTTTTCTAATTTCTTTTTTTTTTTTTTTTTGAGTTGGAGTCTCACTCTGTCGCCCAGACTGGAGTGCAGTGGCCGCTCCTGGCCACCGCAGCCTCGACCTGCTGGGCTCCAGCGATCCTTCCGCCTCAGCCTTCCGAGTAGCCTGAATTACAAGCGCGAGCTACCACGCCCAGCTCATTTTTTGATTTATTGTAGAGATGAGGTCTCGCCTGCCCAGGTGGGTATCCCGCGGGCTCAGGCAATCCACTCACCTCAGCCCCCCAAAGGCGTGGGATTACAGGCTGAGCCACTGAGCCCGGCTTCTAATTTCTTGAAAGAAATACTGCTAATAATTTGCACATTTTTTTTTTCTTTTCTAATATGAGTCTTTGGATCTATAGATTTTCCTTTAAGAACCTCCTAAGCTGCTATGATAAGCTTTGGTGTTTTATTAAATTTGTCTTAATTTAGTTCTAAATTTGTACTAATTTTGTTGCATGTAATTTTTCTTTGCTGAGGTGTTATTTAAAATTATCAAAATGAGCCTCGGCTAGGGTCATTGGTGAGCCTGGAGTTGTTGGGTGCACGGGGCTGCCTGGCCATGCAACGGAGCATGTTCTGCCAGCAGACAGACTTGGCGAGCAAGCATAAAGGCTGGAGCCCAAAGTTGGCAGTGCCCAGAGGAGATGTGATCTGG
>NW_007084691.1:0-749 GCF_000164805.1 Carlito syrichta
CGTTTGCAGACTCTAGCATACTTTTCCTGAGAAGAACCATTCCCAGAATCAAACTACCATGGGGCATTCTGATATACAGTTGGATTATAAAGTCAGAATATTTACCATTTTAACAATGGAAATGTAGTGTATTTATTTTATGTGTAAAATTCTGTAGGGTAATTCTTATGCACAGGGAAGTTTGAAAACTGCTAAATTAGATATAAAAAAGGAATGAAAAGAATTCAATGTGCAGAAAGTGTACAGATATTTAAACCATTGTTCCCTTAAAGTAACTATCATGGTCCTGAAGGTGAAAGAGGGATGTGTGGTGAATTTGACAGTGTCTTTCCTGCCTTCATGTTTAATTCCATGTTATCTAGCATTTATAACCAATTAACTTAATAAAAGCTAAAGACTTTGGATTTTTTTTAGTAAAAGAGGAAAGAGCCCTAATGCAGTTTGACTAGTATTAAATTGCAACCCTTGTACTCCAGTGGAAACCAAACAGCATCACTGCAACTCCTTGCAACCCAAGAAGCACATCTTTGCACAGAGTCGACTCTCTTGCCAATACAAAGGGCCACTAATCACCCCAGACATACTGTATCTAAATCCAATAATGATATTGTACCTATTATCTTACTAGATTTTTACCCTAAACCTGAACAAAATTGAGTCTGTGAGAAAACAATAAATCATTAAATTCCACACATTTCACACATGTTTTCTTGGTACTATTACTTATAGTATCCTTCAGTTTGGACAGA
>NW_007084692.1:0-801 GCF_000164805.1 Carlito syrichta
AAACTCAAGTAAAGTCTACCCACCAGGATCAAAATGAAAGAGCAATGGGATTTTGTGTAATGAGCCAATAATATCACATGGATCACATCAAGGAATGTGCAAATTAGTACAAGAAGTAGATGTGTAGGCAAGCAGTATTGTTACAGGAATAAGTGTACAAAAGAGATATGTATAAAGTATTGAAGTACCACAAAGAAAAGTGTGGGCAACTCTACTTGGGGAGTTTTAAAAAATAACAAAAAGCAAGATGCTTAAGCTGTGTCTTGAAAGATGAGTTGGGAGCCAGGCTTGGTGGCTCAGCCTGTAATCCCAGTGCTTTGGGAGGCTGAGGTGAGTGGATTGCCTGAGCCCGCGTGTTCAAGACCCGCCTGGGCAACTTGACAACACCTCATCTCTACAACAAATCAAAAATTAGCCAGGTGTGGTAGTGCACACCTGTAATTCCTGCTACCTGGAAGGCTGAGGCAGAAGATCACCAGAGTCCAGCAGGTTGAGGCTGCGATGGCTGGGAACATGCCACTGCACTCCAGTCTGGGTGACAGAGTGAGACTCCAACTCCAAAAAAGAAAGAAAGAAAGAAAGAAAGATGAGTTGGGGGTTTCCAGGTAGAGGAACTGAGGATGGCTGGACATTCTGAATAAACACCATGAGCAGATACAGAAGCAGACACCTAGTGGTCAAATGTGGCTAAAACATTGGAAATGTAGAGAGAAATGAGTCATTAAATGATGAGAGAGGCTGAGTCATATCATAAAGACCTTGCATGACAAATGATGAGGATGACTCACTAGTAGGTACTGG
>NW_007084693.1:0-1107 GCF_000164805.1 Carlito syrichta
CCCACTATTGTCAATCCCGTTCTTAAAGTATTATAGTTGTTCAAGTTCAGCTTATGAGTGAGAACACGTGTCACTCAGATGTTTCATTCTGTGATAGATCACTGAATATTATCGACTCCAGAGATATCCAAGACCATAGAAGAGTCACAGAGGAGTCCTGCAGCCACACCAAATTCAACTGTCCTTCTCCCTAGCACCATTTCCTGAGAAGAGAGGGAAAGATGTGACTCTTCAGGAGAGACCTGATTACAGGAACAATTACAGCGCCTGCCACAAGAGGGCAGGTTTTTTTTTCTGTTTTTTTGTTGTTTGGTTTTGGTTTTGTTTCTTACATTTTCAATTACCTTTTTTTTTTTTTTTCTGAGTTGGAGTCTCATTCTGTCGCCCAGACTGGAGTGCAATGGCCGCTCCCGGCCACCGCAGTCTCGACCTGCTGGGCATCGGCGATCCTTCTGCCTCAGCCTTCCAAATAGCTGGAACTACAGGCGTGCGCTACAACGACCGACTGATTTTTGATTTATTGTAGAGATGAGGTCTTGCCAAGTTGCCCAGGCGGGTCTAGAACCCGCAGACTCAGGCAATCCAGTCACCTCGGCCTCCCAAAGTGCTGGGATTACAGGCTGAGCCACCGAGCCCGGCTTCAATTACTTTTTAATTAAAAAAATTTTTCACTGTTTTCTTGTTAGTTCACCTATTTTAAAAATATTTTTTCTTTTTGTGTAAATGTGTTTGTGAGGGTTTGATCTGCGACTCCCCCGAAATTTTTATTTTCTTTTCCTTTTCTTTTTCTGTTACTTCCTTCTTTTATTTGTCGTTTTTTGAATATGTGTATGTGAATGATGGAGTTTTTATCTTTTGGTTTTGTTGTGATTGTTGGTTTTTGCTCTTTTGTTCTTCTTGGGATTTTTTCATATTCACTTTTTATAGTTTAAGGGATATGTCAATAGATGTGTGAGGGTTCGACCTGAGTCACCCCCCCCCCCTTGTTTTTCCTTCGGTCTTTCTGTTCTTTGTCCCTATTCACATTGTGCTAGGCATGTATGTGTGGGCTGAGATTACTTGGGGGTCTTTATTGTTGCTGATCGTTTTGTTTAGCCTTGTTGTTAT
>NW_007084694.1:0-921 GCF_000164805.1 Carlito syrichta
CTTAGCCGGGCGTGGTAGCGCGAGCCTGTCGTTCCAGCTACTCGGAAGGCTGAGGCGGAAGGAGCGCCGGAGCCCAGCAGGTCCAGGCTGCGGTGGCTGGGAGCAGCCACTGCACTCCAGTCTGGGCGACAGAGCGAGACTCCAACTCAAAAGAAAGAAAGAAAGAAAGAAAAGAGATCGGCACCGCCTTTCTGACTGATTACTCTAGTCTCAGACAGTAATCTAGAACAAGAAACACGACGTATCTATCTACTGTAAGCAACTAGGAAACCCAAGAAAACATATGTAACAAAAGTTGCTACATATTGGAAACAAATATCAAATCACTACTGTTACAAAGAGAAAGAAAAACAATGAGGTGAGCTCTAAAATTACGTCAGCTTCCTGCCTGCAGTTTTCAGGTCACCACACAGAGTAAAACAAACAAACAAACAAGCCTAACTTACATTATTGTAAGATTAAGAAAAAATACATCAGAGTAGAGGAAGTTGAAGGCAATTAGAATTTGTGGAGCAGAAGACTGTAGGAGAAGGAGCTATAGAAAAATTGAGATTCAGAAACCTTCACAGAGTTCCCATGAGCCTTTGACTGAGTTCTAATCTATTCCTATGTGAGGAGAAATTTCTTCAAAGCCAGAAAATCACAATCAGAGAGCAATAGTCTAAAAAATTCCCTGCGTACAAACAGAACAGGGAATACTTCATGTTTTTGTCAGTGCAAATGGAAAGGTCTCCATATAGATATTAGAAAGAACATTTAGATGAATTTTACCTCAGTAGCATCAGTATTTGGGCTATACTAGACTTGTAGTAATGCCTGCTCTGGAGGTCAAGAGGTAGAGAAGTCAACCTCTAGAGTGCCAATTTTTTTTCTAAGAAACCTGAAAACTCAATTATATATCTAAAGAAAGTCCAAAATTCC
>NW_007084695.1:0-782 GCF_000164805.1 Carlito syrichta
ATGTTTAGAATGGATCATATTTAATTGTATATATTGTTTCCCCAGAAGCTCGCTAGTACCTAAAACAAGAAATACAAAGAAAACAAAAGGGATGTGGAGTTTGCTGAACAGACACTACCATGTGCATTTCAAGGAGGTATTCTTAAAGTCGTGAACAACTGACCTTTTGACCCCAAACTGTAAGGAAAGCATGCACTCTCCCTGCCAAATGGAAATCTTGGAACTGATCCTGGTAATTTACACTCACAATTTTGATAACTTTTATAGATTAGGTGTATTGTATTAATTTAATGATTTTGCTTTTTATTGCACATTCTATTTGGGATCTCACCTCCCAGTCATTTACAATCCCATGCCATTGGGTTTTATCCTCCTAGTTTTATTTTGGGTACTAACTCTGAAGGCAAAAGGAAAACAGTAAAATGGTTTCTCAAAAAATTAAAAATAAAGCTATTATTTGATCCAGAAATCCCACTTTAGGGTATATATATATATATTCAAAAAATAAAATAAAATCAGTATCTAAAAGCAATATCAGCACTCTTACAGTCATTGCAGCTTTATTTTCAATAGTCAAGACTTGGAAATAATCTAAGTGTCCACCAACGAATGAATTAATAAAGAAAATGCAACACATGTATGCACGGGAGCGCGTGCGTGCGCACACACACACAGAGTGGAAAACTGTTAAGCATAGATTTTAAAAATAAGAAAATATTTTCTTTTGACTGATAACATGGGTGAACCTGCAGGATATCATACTAAGTAAAAAATGAAAGAAA
>NW_007084696.1:0-614 GCF_000164805.1 Carlito syrichta
CATGACCAGCTGATTTTTGATTTATTGTAGAGATGAGGTCTCGCTGCCCAGGTGGGTCTCGAACCTGCGGGCTCAGGCAATCCACTCACCTCAGCCTCCCAAAGGCGCGGGATTACAGGCTGAGCAACCGAGTCTGGCGAAAAATATTTTAAAAAATAGATGAACTAACAGACAGGCAAAAAAATTTAAAAATTTAAAAAAAGAAAAGAAAATCTGCCATCTGACAGTGGCAAGCCCTGTACTTGTTCCTCTAGTCTGCACTCTCCTGCAGAGCTGCCACATCTTTCACTCTCTCCCCAGTATCTGGAGCAGGGAAGGAGGAGGGACAGTGGAGGTGGATGGGACTGCAGTCCTCCCCCTTCCACATTCTTATGGTCAGGGAGATCCCCTCCAGTGGGGAGAAGCAGGATCCTCTCTTCCCAAGGTATGTACTCTTGGGGGGTGACCCAGCCATGCCAATCCTGGAATGGAATTCTCCTATTGTGACTGACATCCAGAATCCACTTGGGTTTGTCTCTCTCAGTTGTGACCCAGGTGTATGGGTCTAATGTTCAGAGAATTTGCTAGGGAGGAGAGGGTTCGGGACAGCCCCCGGACTCATCACTGATCTCTCT
>NW_007084697.1:0-723 GCF_000164805.1 Carlito syrichta
TTCAAAGCAAAGGAGGCAGCTCTTTCCCTGAACCATGTCTTAGTGGCCTCACCGCCAGATCCAGGGTCACCAGTATTGCCAAAGAGCCCAGAATACACAGAGGAAGATTTGAACTGGATTAAACGACAACCAATGGTGCAGTGCTTGCATGGTTGGTGGAGGGCGGCAGACTGCAGCGTAATTTTACCAGAAAAATAAGGACAACGGCTTCTCACAAAAATGCACATGAGTACACACATGGGAATAAAAAAGATGAGAGACCTAATACGCCATGCAAAGATAACCATCAAAGACTCACACTACAAAATTGCACAAATCGTAGACAAGTGCCACGCTTGCCGAGTAACTAATGCCTCTACACACAAATCTAACCCAGGAACCAGGTTTAGAGGAGACCGGCCAGGAGCATACTGGGAAGTAGACTTCATGGAAGTGAAGCCTGGAAAATATGGTTACAAGTATTTACTGGTGTTTATAGATATTTTTCAGGTTGGACTGAGGCGTTTCCCACGAAACATGAAACGGCTCAAATAGCAGCCAAGAAGCTCCTAGAAGACATCATGCCAAGGTATGGATTCCCTATCTGGATAGGATCAGACAATGGACCAAGCTTTGTCTCCAAGGTAAAACAGGGAAGAGTTCGGGTTCTTGGGGCAGACTGGATATTACATTGTGCATATAGACCCCAAAGTTCAGGGCAGGTAGAGCATATGAATAGAACAT
>NW_007084698.1:0-1732 GCF_000164805.1 Carlito syrichta
CACGCCCGGGTGATTTTTTGATTTATTGTAGAGATGAGGTCTCGCTGCCCAGGCGGGTCTTGAACCCGCGGGCTCAGGCAATCCACTCACCTCAGCCTCCCAAGGGCGCAGGATAACAGGCTGAGCCACAGAACCCAGCTTGCTTTGGTTTTTAAAATAAATTCTGGAACAAAATTGTGGTGTAAAATAAATATAGATAAGTATAATTTTTAAGCTACAGCTGTATGACAAGGTCATTTTCACCAAATCAAAGATGTACTAAATTGCTGCTTTTTAAAGTCAGCTTGTTCTTACAGGTAATGGCCATCTCAACAAGGAACCTGAAGAGCAGTTTGAGATCCTGAGGACAGTCATGGAACTCTTTCTTAGAGAAACGCACCTGCATTCAACATTATGTGTTCAATTTCAAGACAGCTCTAGGACCCAGCTGAAGTCCATCCATATTCCACAAGTTAAAAACTCTGAATATGAAAACATGACTACTCTTCAGTTTGGAGTAGTTGAACTGTGAAGTAAATTAACTGCAAATATGACAACAAAGAGGACCACCTAAGGAACTGTTCATTTTATTTTTGATAATCTAAGGCACTCCAATATGCACATTAATATTAAAAGTCCAATTGGACCTAAAACCTCTAATTATTTCATGTAGAGATGTATAAACTAGTCTGAGTGAATTGGGCTTACTTTGATTTATTTTTATATCTGTTTGAAAATGAGAGCTTAGCAATAAAGTACAAATAAATATATAATGTGTACTTTAAGACAAGTTCTCTTAAAAATTTGGTGAATTCTTCCCTCTTGCAGAAATATATTCACAAATGAAGGCTCATGAAATTTATGAAGAGCTATAGCACTTCAGATATTGAGGCCTATCATCTTTCTCTCAAGATCTTTAACACATTCCTTCCTCTTCTTTCTATTTATAGGTAATTAGAAGTCTTTTAAAATCCAGAACAGTTTTCTGGTGTGTATTAGTGTTAATAATTTCCTCTACTTTCTCACCACTTGTGATGGCTAATTTTAGGTGTCATTTTAAGCTGGGCCACAAAGTGTCCAGACATTTAATTAAACATTATTTTGGGTGTGCCTGTATGGATATTTCTGGATGGAATTTACTTTTGAATCTGTAGACCGGGTAAAGCAGAGTCATGCTCCCCAAGGTAGGTGGACCTCGTTTAATCCATTAAAAGCCTGAATAGAAAAAAAAAGACATGAGAAGAGAGGTTTTGCAGCCTTTACCAGACTGTTTTAGAACTGACACATTGGTCTCCTGCTTAATGCCTCACACTCAAAGCACAACTAATATAACAAGCTCTCCTGGTTCTCAGCACTTCAGATTCAGACTGAAACCATACCATCAGCAATCCAAAGTCTCCAGCTGACTGACTGAAGAAGATCTGTGGACTTCTCAGTCTTCATAACTGTGTGAGCCAATTCCTTATCATCTGTAGACTATCTACCTATGTTCCTATAGTCTATATGTCTTAGTGGTTCTGTTTCTCTAGAGAGTCCAGACAAATACAGATTTTGATACTGAAAGTGGTTCTAGAAAAACAGATTTTAATAATGAGGTGGCTGTACTGATTTTGGGGTTTCTTGAACTGGCTCTCTGATCTGATTAGATTTGAAGACACAAGTGACTATATCTATTGATAGAGTCTGGACAGCCTGTGGCATGGGTCACCAATAGAAATATGTAAAATATCCCTCATTGCATTGGACTAACCAA
>NW_007084699.1:0-669 GCF_000164805.1 Carlito syrichta
TTCTGGTATAGGTAAGTATGGGAAATGATATAACTTTTTCCTAGATCTAGTTTTATTACATTTCAGGTGTTCATAATCATTGAGAATAAATCTCAGTCATTATAATAAATCATATATTATCAGTGGTGGATTTTGTGTGACTAAAGCGTGTAATATCTTAATTAATGGCTTTCAGCCATTTCATCAGATTGGATACTTTCATCATTGTTGAGGTGTTTTTATTTATTGTTTTTTGGTTTTTGGGTTTTGGGTTTTTTTTGAGTTGGAGTCTCACTCTGTCACCCAGACTGGAGTACAGTGGCCACTCCTGGCCACTGCAGCCTCAACTTGCGAGGGCTCTGGCGACACTTCCTCCTCAGCCTTCCAAGTAGCCAGAACTACAGGCACGTGCTACCACGTCCAGCTAAATTTTTTTTTATTTATTGTAGAGATGAGGTCTTGTCTGCCCAGGCGGGTCTCAAACCCACGGACTCAGGCAATCCACTCACCTCAGCCTCCCAAAGGCGTGGGATTACAAGGTGAGCCACCGAGCTCGGCTGAGGTGTTTTTAAATGTTTGATTACTGTCATGTATCTCATTTTTCTTTGGTTATTTTTAAGATAAATTCTTCTTTACCATGGGAATACAGTATCTATTTTCTTGGAAACTTCATATATCATGTATTTGATA
>NW_007084700.1:0-1355 GCF_000164805.1 Carlito syrichta
CTTATTATATTTATTTTTAAGTTGGAGTCTCACTCTGTCATCCAGACTGGAGGGCAGTGGCTGCTTCCGGCCACTGCAGCCTCGACCTGCTGGGCTCCGGCGATCCTTCCACATCAGTCTTCCAAGTAGCTGGAACTACAGGCACACGCTACCACGCCCGGGTACATTTTTGATTTTCTGTAGAGATGAGGTCTTGCCAAGTTTCTCAGGCGGGCCTCGAACCCGCGCGCTCTGGCAATCCACTCACCTCGGCCTTCCAAAGCACGGGGATCACAGGCTGAGCCACCGAGTTCGGCAAGAAATATTTTTTAAAGATCATGTATGAATTTAGACTGTATCTCAAAAGTATTGATCTCTTAGATAAGATCAAATGTATATACTACAGTATTCTTTATCTTGAGGGCATGTGACTATACATGTATATGCATGTAGCACACGTGTACATGTGTATTTGTTTTTGGAGGTGTTTTCTAAATAGGAAGAGGCAATGAACAACCATGTTGTTCTTTCAGACTTGATCCCCAAAACTTTTTCTTTCTTCTTTTTGTGGTGGAATCTAGGAAAGAAAATATTGTCATTAATAGAAGCTGTAATAATGACACATGAGTATAAGAACTTTCTACTTGAAAATTAATCTATGGGATTTTTGGGTTGTGTCTATTACCAAAATCGCTACTCTTTAATCATAAAACACAAACAAGGAAATATGATCCTTGTCTGTCCCGCAGGTTTAGCTCATGTGAGAAAAAAAGTCTAATCAATAGTCTGCAAATGAGTACAAAAATATAGTTAGAATGAATAAGACCTAGTATTCGATTGAGAAAAGGCTGGCTATAAAAAACAACATTCTCTATTTTAAAATATCGAAAAGAGTGGAATGAGAATACTCTTTGCATAAAGAAATAATAAATACTTGAGGTGATACACATCCCAATTGCACTGATTTGATGATTAATCCTTGTATGCATGTATCCAACATCACATGTGCCCCATAAATTTATAAATCTATCATATAATTCATGTACCCATAATTAAATATAAAAAAATTAAAAATTGAGGTCTATATAAAATTCAATGTAGTCTAATCAATTAAACAGTATTTAATCATTATTTAATAGTTTGGGGGTATTTTTTAATTCTGCATTCTCAGGGTCTTAAAAATTATTTGTCCTTTAAATGTATTGAAAATTTTAAGTCAGTTATATTGAGAGATATCTGACAGGCTGTTTCGTCAACTTTTTTTTTTTTTTTTGCGTTGGAGTCTCACTCTGTCGCCCAGACTGGAGTGCAGTGGGCGCTCCCGGCCACCGCAGCCTCGACCTCCTGGGCTCCGGCGATCCTTCCGCCTCAGCCTG
>NW_007084701.1:0-1394 GCF_000164805.1 Carlito syrichta
CCCAGATACTTGGGAGGCTGAGGTGCCGAGGCGGAAGGGTCACCTGAGCCCATGAGGTAGAGGTGGTGGTGAGTTGAGATTGTGCCACCGCACTCAACCTGAACGACAGAGTGAGATGACCACTCTAAAAATAATTACTTCTACATTCTATATCCTGAGTGGCACGAGGTCAGACCAGGTACACCCATATTTGTAGTGTTCCAAAATGTCAGAATTTTACCGAGGCTGGTGTGATCTTAAAAGCCACAAGCTACACGGTGTTCCCGAGGAGACAACGCTACTTCGTACTTCCCTTTTACCAGGTAGTAAGAGCGTCAGGCAGGCAGGCTCAAGCCACTCCTCCAGTCCAGCCAATATCACACACAGTAGATAGTAGTGCACTTAACCAATATATAAAAATCACAGATTAAACATTCCATGTCAAAGTAACGTGGGATGTCAACAGAAAATGGAAAGGAGAAAGGGTTAGCGAACCAGGTTAGGGAGAGCCAAGGTGAGGAGGAGTTTTCCCGTGCCGGCTTGGATGGCACATCCACATCTTGCAAGAATATGGGCAGAGTCTCTGGTGGAAGATGACAGGAGCTTTTCGTGGGGACAGCAAGATGGTGTCTGTTCAAGTGGCTGTTTCGAGCTGGTGAAGTCCTGTTCTTTTTATGGTCACAAAGCCTTCTGATGAGGTCTGACAGCGGAAGGGCATATGCCTGGTTCTGTTCTCACCCGGTTGCCTGTGGTGTCTATCGGGTGAGGCAAACAACCGGTCCCTGTTGGCATGAGGTCTTTTAGGAAATAAGATAAAGTCTTTTTCTGAGATGGAGTTACTTGTGTAAAGGGTGCCCCGTACACTCTCCGATATAAAGATCTTTTTCTACATTAAGTTTGAGCTTTAAAAATAAAATGCTATGTTCATTAAAAATTATTGAAATTTAAAATATAGGCACTTTATTTTCTGTCGACCTTCCTATATCTGTCATAATAACTGAAAAGAAAAATATGTGTTTTCTAGGAACTGCCAGTGTCTTCTTGTTTGATTTTACTCGGTTTGACTTCCACCTCTCCCTGTTCTGACATCCAAGCCTGGGCTCTTTTGTTTCTGCCTTGGAAGGGGAGGCCCTATCTCCCTGAGGAACCAGGGGGACATGGGTTTAAAGTGGTTTCTTCTGGGTTATGGGTAATGGGGTCAGCATTGAAAAGTGCACTTCAGTTGTGGAATTTCTTCCTAGAAAAGCCCCCATAGTTGGCCTGTCTCTAGACTGAGGCATAAAATGACCACCCTTGATTTTCACAGCACTGTCCTAGGGCTCTCGTAGGGGGACACTGACAATTCCTGCACTCTGGGGCAGAGATGGAAGGGGTCCTCGCTGTCCCCTGCATCCTCCACACAGATTTATGTTCTC
>NW_007084702.1:0-1634 GCF_000164805.1 Carlito syrichta
TCCACCCTCAATATCCCCATGATGATAGCAGGATGCTCAGATGGAACCCCAGTGCCACCTGCTCCATTCTGAAGCTCTCTCCTCCCCAGTGGGAATCTGTGGGACCTGTGGTCCACTCTCTTAGGAATAAGTTGAGTGACTGGCAGGTGAATCATGACTTCTCATATGACCTAGGATGCTTCTTAGTGGACAGAGCTAGGTGAGTTTAATCTCTGCACTGAGAAAATTTATGTTTCCACAGCGTCTACGGGTACATCAACCAAAATGCTCTAGGGGAGACACACATTCCTGTGGAGGTTTGGGGAAGAGGGGGCTCCCTTTCCTGTCTCCCTTGTCTTTCTCAGATGCTGCTGATGGCAGAGTCAAGTTCAGAAGAGGCCAACAGACTTCTGCCCGTGTGTCTCCATCTATTAGCATTGCTGCAGACAAGTACCATGGGCAGAAAGGAGGGGCTTCAACAACAGAAATTCGTTGCCTAACAGTTCTGGAGGCTCAAAGCCCAAGACCAAGGTGTTGGCATTGTTGATTCCTTCTGTGGTCTCTCTCCTTGACTTGCAGACCACCCAGCTGCCTTCTTATGTCCTCACATGGCCTGTCCTCTGCATATGGATGTCCCTGGTATCTTTCTGTGAGTCCATATGTCCTCTTTTTATTCGGACACCAGTCAGATTAAAGTCCATTCTAAAGGCCTCATTTTAACCTAATATCTTCTGCAAAGTCTTATATCCAAATATGGAGACATGATGGTATACTGGAGGTGGAAACTTCAACACATGAGCTTGGAGGGGTGCAAATCAAACCATGGCACCATCCATGGCCATCCATGGCCACCCATGACCACCTGTATTCTGTCCACCCAGGCAACACCAGAGCTCACTCACTGGACCTACATTCATTGCTGACACTGCAATATGCCCTTTATCTTTGGGCCAAAAGTTCATAGAAGAAGCTCTGGAGTTTCTCCTCTTCACTATTAAACAAAAATGAAAATATGTAACATGTAGAATGATCTGTATTTATATATGATACAGATATACTGTATGCTAAAGCTTTTCAATTTTTCTTATTATAAAGTTAAATTTGCCACCTAGATACAGTTTATTCATCTATAAAAATAAAACTCGAGTTTGGCTGACTTTATATACACACTAGATAAGAAGAGTCTCACATTTGAAGAAAGCACATTTGAGACAACCAGCACATTTGAGACAACCCTGGGTCCAAAGTGACACCCCCTTTCTCCCCATTGATTCTCAGGTGGTCAATAAACTGACTGAATACTTTTGTAAGCAAAGGAGGCAGCATGTTGCTCCTGCTGTATGCAGTAGGTGTGCCAACCCCACCATCTTGACATCGTTTCTGGCATGCATGTTTCAAGGCTGTCAGCCAAGCTCCATATTCTAGGTTTTGTAAGAGAGGAAACCCACAGTGGTTCAGCCCATCATGCAAATGTACTTGGGTCCCAAGGCTTAGCATGTATGCATTGGGTATGGCCAAGAAACCGTTGCCATGAAACCAGAACATGTGAGCCAACTCCTGCCTCCCATCAGCTGCTAACTACACCAGCACACGCATCACCACTATGGCCATGAGAGGGTAGTTAAGGATCAGTGATCGTCTCACAAGCGGGAGAC
>NW_007084703.1:0-771 GCF_000164805.1 Carlito syrichta
CTTAGGTGTCTGTAGTCTCTACAGGGTTTAAGCAGTGCCATCCTGGGGAAAGAACACTTGGAAACTTTCTGAGGTTGGGGCAAATTGTCACTACTCAGAGACGTTTGAATAATGGAGACAGAACAGGCTCGACCCTCTGCTGAGACATAGTCAGCAGTGAGCCCTTTCTAGGGACAACCTGAGAAAATGTTCCCACCAAGAGCCTACCCTTCTAGGATGTCTAGCCCTTTGGAAGTCCTGGTCATTGCCCCATGGCCATCCACACTCCCAGTTCCTCTGTGGATGGAACAGTCTTGGACTTCCTCCCCCTTGCTTCAAAGCAACAGAATTAACTCTCATTTTCCTCAGCACAGTTGTCACTAACTGATATGTTCTTGCATGTGTCTTTTTTTGTATTTTTTATTGTTTAGCTGCCCTTCATGTGTCCCTGTCTCCTGTTGTTCATGCATTTTTATTTGCTGATTATCCACCAGAAATTCATTTTTTTTTTTTTTTTTGAGTTGGAGTCTCACTCTGTCACCTGGGCTGGAGTGCAGTGGCATGCCCACAGCCACTGCAACTTTGACCTGCTGGGCTCAGGCGATCCTTCCACCTCAGCCTTCCAAGTAACTGGAATCACAGGCACATGCCACCATGCCCAGCTAATTTTTTGATTTATTGTAGAGAAGAGGTATCACCAAGTTGCCTGGGTTTGTCTCAAACCCCTGGTCTCAGGCAATCCTCTCGCCTCTGCCTTCCAAAGTGCTAGGATGACAGGCATAAACCAACATG
>NW_007084704.1:0-743 GCF_000164805.1 Carlito syrichta
CCTCTACAATAAATCAAAAAAATCAGCCGGGCGTGGTATCACATGCCTGTAATTCCCGCTACTTGGAAGGCTGAGGCGGAAGGATAGCCGGAGCCCAGCAAGTCGAGGCTGCGGTGGCCGGGAGCAGTCACTGCACTCCAGTCTGGGCGACAGAGTGAGACTCCAACTCAAAAAAAAAAGTAATGATGATGAATAAGATATTCTGAGCCGGGCTCGATGGCTCAACCTGTAATCCCGCGCCTTTGGGAGGCTGAGGTGAGTGGATTGCCTGAGCCTGCGGGTTCGAGACAGGCCTGGGCAGGCGAGACCTCATCTCTACAATAAAAATCAAAAATTTAGCCGTACATGGTAGCGCCCGCCTGTAATTCCGGCTGCTTGGAAGGCTGAGGCGGAAGGATTGCTGGAGCCCAGCCGGCAAGGCTGCGGTGGCCGGGAGCGGCCACTGCACTACAGTCTGGGTGACAGAGTGAAACTCCAACTCAAAAAAAAAGATATTCTGTATGTTCATGAACAGAAGTTTTGGCAGAAGCATTGCATGGGGGGGCGGGAAATCCATATTCAGAGTAAGTTTTCCAATAAGAACAAAACACTGTCCCTTCCAAGATGGAAGTGATCCAATGTAATCAACCTGCCAGCCAGTATGTGATTAACCCAGGAAATGATACTATATTGGTGATGTAATGTTGGTCTCTTTTATTGGCATATTGAGTATTCAGCAGTGGCTTTAGCCCGATCAGCCTTGG
>NW_007084705.1:0-819 GCF_000164805.1 Carlito syrichta
CTGTAGTTTGTGGCTGACTGGAGCCCTTTCTTGGCTAGTATTCAAATATCTTTTATCTTCATGTAATCTAATATATTTATTACTATAGTCAATGCCTTAATGACACTATCAGCTTCCCATTTTCACTACTCCTTATTGCTTATCTCTCTTGGTATTTAAAAATCATTTTGCATTGTAAAGAAAAAGACTGAAAATGAAGTAACCTAGCAACGTGCACAAAGATCATATTTTTATAAATGCTGCCTATTGTTCCTTTGACAAGGAGTAAGAATCTCCTGTGGACAGAAGCAAATTTTCATGTGCTTTATCTAGATTCAGGAGAATAAAACCTTTCTCCCTCATTGACGTTCTCTCTGTGTTTTCAGTCATGGAGACTGATTACTATACAGAAAATTCTGAGCCAGTTCCATAATAATTTTGTTACCTAGTAACTTGGGGTGATTGTGAAGTAGCATAAAAATGAACGCAAATATAATTAGAAAGTTTTCTCTGAATCCAATTACACACAGTTTAGAAGGGCATATCTATTTTTCCTTGGTATTTGTTTTAATTCTGATTTAGAAACTTTCTAATAGTTTGACAATTCTATTATTTGGTCTATAGGCATGCACTGATTTTTTAAAATAAAGTATAAGTTAATTCCAGTTTAAGATAGGTTTATCAGGATGTTGAAGTGCATCTAACTTTTTTTTCTAACTTCCTGAGTGCATAGAATTATTTCAAAATTTTAAAAAGTTTATTTTTAAAATAGGTGCATGCTAAAAGAGTATCCTGACGCCACTTGTTATTTGTTTGACATTTTAGCGATTGCCATCATGG
>NW_007084705.1:2455-3130 GCF_000164805.1 Carlito syrichta
TGCTATATGATACAGCGTTTAGGTGAGCAGATCACATTTGTTGTCATTATAATTTGATATTTATCACATGACATTCTGAGCAGAGAAGAGACTAGTTTTCCCTGAAATATTTAAGGCACAGAAAAATATTAGTACTACATCACATTCTGTGTAGTCAAAACTGTCCCCATAAAACACCAATAATTTGCATATGTAAAATAATTCATTACATAGAACCGCTGTGACTTCTGTGTACCTAGTGGGGAACCGCTGGCTATCTACATGCATCCAGTCCCTCCTTCCAAAGTATTTCCTCGACTGACTTAGCAAATCAGCGTGTCCCACTTCCCTGGGTCCAGTGACTGTTGAGGAACTCATGGTCTAATCATCAGAGTTAGGACTGCTGGGACCATAGGACCACTGTGGGGATAAGTCAGCTTTCAGATGGAGCATCTGATAGCCATCCCATCTCCCCCGATCAAAGAAAGAAAAGAGGGCAGCCCCCTCGAGTCCCCTACTGCTGTGGGAGCTTTTCTGTGCTCTCAATAAATCCTGCTTTCTTAAAAAAAAGAAAACAGAAGGAAGAAAAGAACAAGGTAACCACTGGGAGAGGGAGGAGGATGGTGGAATAGAGAGGAAAGGATGTGGAAGGAAGAGGTTTGGGAGGGAAAGGGTCATCAAAATGACCTGGGAGTT
>NW_007084706.1:0-724 GCF_000164805.1 Carlito syrichta
TCCGGTCATGGTCCTTCCGCGGAACTTGCTCCATGACACCAGGGTGACTGACTGTCAGTCTGGTATGGCTCCAGGTCCCTCCTTTCCTGGGCACTGCTCTCAAGAGCAGCCTTCACTGGATCAGGCGTAGCTCCTAGACCTCACACCTTCTTCTGTGTAATGGTGTGAAAGAGCTCCATGGAGCTCATGCTGGCACAAGAGCCAAAGATACAACATATTCAAGTCCAAGTGTCTGTATTATTATTCTATGCTATTCTGCCATAGAAGTTCAGTCGACATTTGAACTCCCATGTATGCTAATTATTCAGGACACAGGCTCGAATCTCTTGACAGTGGGCCCTTCGACCCATTGTGGTTGAGGAAATAGGGAGGAGCAGCACGAAAGGAAAATGGGAAAGCTTGATAGGATTGGCCTTCTTTGAAATTATGGGAAGTAATGTGGAAGTTATATTTGAAAGCATTAGAACACTTCACTGAGAATAAAAGCCTTCTTTAGTTCTTTTCAGTAAACCGATTTGGATTTTCCCCCTGATTTCCATCCAGTGGCGTCATTAGTGTTTACTTCACTCTGGGTCTTGCGATCATAGGATTACCTAAGCCATTTTCATAATTGTAACCTCTTTAGGTAATCAGCGGGCACCAACATTCCCTTGAAGAGTGAAGGCTCATCATTCACTCAATCTTTGACTCAGCAAATAGTTTGGTGTAAAATAAAGCAGAGGAT
>NW_007084707.1:0-1359 GCF_000164805.1 Carlito syrichta
CCAATCGTGGACGAGTGCCGAGTAACTAATGCCTCTACACACAGATCTAACCCAGGAACCAGACTTAGAGGAGACCAGCCAGGAGCATACTGGGAAGTGGACTTCACAGAGGTAAAACCTGGGAAGTATGGTTACAAGTATTTACTGGTGTTTATAGATACCTTTTCAGGCTGGACTGAGGGTTTCCTACTAAACATGAGACAGCACAAGTAGTGGCCAAGAAGCTCCTAGAAGACATCATGCCAAGGTATGGCTTCCCTATCCAGATAGGTTCACACAACGGACCAGGCTTCATCTCTAAGGTAACATAGGGGCTAGCTCAGGTTCTTGGGGCAGATTGGAAGTTACATTGTGCATATAGACCCCAAAGTTCAGGACAGGTAGAACGTATGAATAGAACATTAAAAGAGACCCTAACTAAACTAACCCTGGAGACTGACGGTGACTGGGTGGCTCTCCTCCCCTTCACCCTCTATAGGGTACACAATTCCCCCTATAAAATGGGCCTCACCCCTTTTGAAATCATATTCGGTGTTCCACCACCTATTATTCCAAATTTAAAACCTGAGGTACTTGTTGAATTTGATGATCAGCAACTCCTTTTTTCCTTAAAAGCACTGCAAAGGACACATGAACAAGTGTGACCTGCACTAAAGGCCCTCTACGAAAATGGGCTGCCTCTGAATCCACATCGCTACCGGCCAGGAGATTGGGTGTACATCCGCAGACATCAGCACCAGACACTCCAGCTACATTGGTAAGGACCCTACGTCATCATCCTAACAACACCCACCACACTCAAAGTGGACGGGATCATCCCATGAGTCCACTACACACACGTCTGACTGGCAGACCCCTTCGCAGTGTTAAAGGACTACGTCCCAGAATGGGAAAGCGTACTGGACAAGGACAATCCTCTAAAGCTAAGAGTGCGCCGCTCTCACTTATCCCCCTAAGACTAATAGTATATATATCATGTTTCTTATGTAATGCCATAGCCAACCCACAATCTATTTGGGATACAAAATACCAAGAGGAAATTGATGCTGCCACAGAAATCCAACCACAACCCAAACCCCTAGTAAACCCACACCAGCCCCAGAACTTAACATGGAAGGTCGTAGATCTTACCACAGGTACCATCATTTGGCAGGCATCCAACATAACCCCTCCTAGAACCTGGTTTCCAACTATAACTGGGGACTTAAAAGACTTTTTCCCGAGAGATGTCTGGAAATGTTCCCACCCTGAAACAGTCCCCAAAGGTGCCCACACCACCCAGATCCATTACATGTGTAAAAGGCGGGCCCTTACAACTCCTCAGTTTCCTAAATACAAATACTTCTATGTATGCCCTGG
>NW_007084708.1:0-704 GCF_000164805.1 Carlito syrichta
CCAGTGCTCAGCAATAAAGCTAAAAGATAATGCTACCTATAATCTGGTTACCTATTTCATATTGCTACTACTTTGTATCATCTATACCAGCAACTTACTATTTTTCGTCCTCCCTATGCCCCCTCTGATAATGAGGATCTTGGTATTCAATGACGGGTTAGATTCCAGCCACCTAGTATGAACCTAAGACAGGCATTCCTCGCGAAGAAGGGGAACGAGCCCATGACGGGTAACAACTATGGTGAAGCGAGAACAACCTAAGACAGAAGCCAAGATGTTTTAATGTTCTGATTTAATAAAAAAGGGGGAGATGTTGGGAGCCAACATATGGATCGATATGGCCAAGGCCTATGAAGGCCTATTCAGAAGCTCGCCTCGGAGACAAGGATATAACATCAAGTGTGTACATATGAATGGTAACCAGTGTATTTAAGATAGCTAAGATTTTCAATATTGGACTTATTCTATTTTATGAGAAACGTGCAGCAGAATTACTTTAAAATCTCTTTTTCTTTCTAAACTGTTTTTTCCTCTTAAGATTTTTTAGCTGTCATTTCCTGGTATTATTTCCTGGTATACTGGTTTTTCAGTATGTTGTTTCACCTCAGGTTAAAACATTATAATTGCTATAATAGTTTTGTTATGTTGCCTTTAGCCAAAGCAGAACGTTCTTTTACGTGCAGAGACTCTCCACCCTGCTTCAG
>NW_007084709.1:0-773 GCF_000164805.1 Carlito syrichta
CTTTATAACTAGTGAGGCTAGGCATTCTTTCATTTATCTGTTGATTACTCATACATCTTTTGTGAACTGTCTATTCATATCTTTTGCCCGCTTTGAAATGAGTCTGTTTCTTTCAACACATTTGAGTTCCTTGTAGATCCTAGATGCTAGGCCTTTGCCAGACATAAGGTTGGCAAATATTTTTTCCCAGTTTGTGTGCTGTCTCCTTACTCTCTTGTTGGTTTCTTTGACTTTGCAGAAGCTTGTCAGTTTAACGAGGTCCCACTTGTCTATCTTATCTCTTATGGCCTGGGCACTTCGGGCTTTGATCAGGAATAGGTTGTCAGTTCCATAAGGGTGTCTCCTGCATTTTCTAAGTTCATATAGTTTGAGGTTTGACATTTATGTCTCTGATCCATTTAGAGTTTATTTTTGTGTATGGGGATAGGTAGGGGTCTTGTTTTAGTCTTCTGCATGTTGTCAGCCAGCTTTCCCAGCACTACTTACTGAATAGGTTCTCATCTCCCTAGTCGTTGGTGGTGGAGGCTTTGTCAAATATGAGTAGGTTGAGAAATTGAAGTTTTGCTTCTGGAATCTCAAATCTGTTCCATTGGTCTATATGCCTGTTCTTGTACCAATACCAGGCTGTTTTGATTATCGTAGCTTTATAATAACATTTAAAATCTGGGAGTTTGATAGCTCCTGCTTTGTTTTTGTTGTTGTAGTTGTTGTTACTGTTGTTTTGATTTTAAGTGTTCTTTTGGCTATTCATAATAGTTTATGTTGCCATATGA
>NW_007084710.1:0-1335 GCF_000164805.1 Carlito syrichta
ATGCACAAAATCGAGGAGAGAGTAAACTAGTGAGCATATCTGGAGTTTTCCAAATATTTCATTTCGTTGTCAGTATAGTTTGCTCTACTTCTTGACTTTATTCATTTCTCTTTGTGCTCTGTCTGTTTCTTCACCAACTTTTTTCACAGGGGTGATAAAGCCCTAAGGATTTAGCTCTTCTCAGTTGACATCACATTTTTTATAATACTAAAATTTTGTAACCCCATCGCTGACATCCTTGCCAAGACAAACTCTTCAGAACTGTCTCTGAAGCTCAAGACTGTTCTTTCTTTCTTAGCATTGGTATTTCTCCAGTGGTGTATCAGCCAGTGGTTTAGCCGTTGTGGTGTGGAGGTCATGCTGATTAATAATAGTCACTAGATGTATGCTAACTTATTTGTTAGCCCTTTGATTTATTGTGAAATTTTTCTGACTCACTTATCAAATGCGTTTGCTACTAAACAAGAAAAATACTTCAAAAAATGTATCTGATTCATTTGTGTTGACATTTGAAGCTCATCAAAATCATGTTCTTTTTTTTTTTTTTTTGAGTTGGAGTCTCACGCTGTAGCCCAAACTGGAGGACTGGAGTGCAGTGGCTGCTCCTGGTTACTGCAGCCTTGACCTGCTGGGCTCCACCAATCCTTCCACCTCAGTCTTCCAAGTAGTTGGAACTGCAGGCACTCACTACCACACCCGGCTAATTTTTGATTTATTGTAGAGATGAGGTCTTGCCAAGTTGCCAAGGCGAAGCTTGAACCCGTGGGCTCAGGCAATCCACTCACCTCAGCCTCCCAAGGTGCAGGATTACAGGCTGAGTCACCGAATCCAGCTCAAAATCACGTTCTTAATGATTCTAAAGTACGTATACAGAATTGTTCATGAGTATGTTCTTGATTAGTGAAACATCAGTTGTGTTTATATGTATGTGTTACCTATATGAGGTCCTTTTGATTTCAGAAGGAGCGGGTAAAGGCCAGCTTTCATGTTTCTTCTGCTTTTTCTTACTTTTATATTCAAACAGAAAATGTGAAAAGGGTCATCCTTTTATCATATCAGTAGCTACAATAGGCTGCTGAACTTGGTAAGATTGCTTGTCTATAGGGAGAAAATCTTGCTGTAGATTTTGAGTAAGAAGTTAAAATGTGT
Organism: Carlito syrichta; assembly: GCF_000164805.1. Classification (NCBI taxonomy): domain Eukaryota; kingdom Metazoa; phylum Chordata; class Mammalia; order Primates; family Tarsiidae; genus Carlito; species Carlito syrichta. Next base: position 1,150 of record NW_007084710.1, read on the forward strand.
GTGTGTGTGTACACTCACACTCCACTTTAAATGTCTTCACTTTGAATGTCAGTGTTGTATTTTCAGGCATACGCAGGCTTAATGGTTTGCCTGTCTGTATCATTTCTTCGGGAATGACAGCTTAACAGTTTTCCCAGGTGGATTGTGTTAAAATCTTTAAAGGCTGCATGCACAAAAACATATGTC
>NW_007084711.1:0-1636 GCF_000164805.1 Carlito syrichta
CTGCCTGGCGACCTGGCCGGTCTTTGAAGTTGCAACTTGCCATACAAAAGGAAATACTTTTAACTGCTATCAACTCCTTTCCTGCCCTAGGCTAGTGATTGCCATGAGGCCAACTGCTGATCCTGAACCAGCTACATGTTTCTGTGTTTATTCACTCAATCATACAAGAAATATATTTGACCATTTGCTGCATCCTGCCACACAGCCAGCAGGCCAAATCCAGTCAGTGGACCAGGAAACGTTTTTACATTTTTAGAGTTAGAAACAAAACCAAACCTATAGAAGAACACACGATAGAGATGTATGTGGCCAGCAAAGCCCACAATACTATCTGCACAATACTATTTTCAAAAGTTTGGCAACCCCTGAGCTAGAGCTAGGGGAAAGATTGTAGTTAGATAAGTAAGTGATATTTAAAGGAATACAAAAGTAATCAGAATCTTTACAAATGTGAGGAGACTGTAAGGAAGTAGTTGGGCATGATGCAAAGCTGAAGGAGTGTTTATGTTGATTTAATACTCAGGAAGTCATCATTACAAAGGGAAAAGTCAGGATCATTAACCTAGAGATAAGATTAAGAACAGGAGTGGAGGGATTTCCTGTAGTGAAACCTCTCTGTGACTTGAATAAAGGGCTTAAGGAGACTAGAAATAGGCTTAGGTTTCATATTGGGAATTTATTGGAGTCCATGCCTGATTTTCCTTTGAAAGATCACTGAACGTGGTGATGTATTAAGTGCCTGGAGAACAGTCCTCACAGTTTAGAAAAGTAAACCATTTTGATGGATTCCTGGACCCAGTGTTAAAAAAAAGCAATAGAGTGCATTTAAAATACACACACAACACAAGCAGTATGTTGTATTGAGTAGAGTGACTGAGTGTCCTGCCTGTTTTCTTTAGTGTTCTATAAAAGGGTAATTAATAGTTGGAATTAAACATACTAAAACCAGAATTCTCTCAAAACAAGTTGACAGGGATGATGATAACCAAAGATGCAGCACTCTCATCACGCATTGTTTAAGATTTGTCAGGTTTATTCTTATTTCAGCACCGACAACTTTATTCAACTGATAATACTACTGATGAGGGAATCACTCAAGATTGAGCTGTATGTTTTTTATTAATTTTTCTTCTGGTTTTAAGGTTCTCTAAAATCAAAATTACATATTAATAAATATGAAAAAAACTTTTAGTTTCATATTTGGTAAAGTATTAATCAAAATGGGTGCTTCTAACTCAAGTTCACTATTGTGACTGAGATATGAACACTGTTATCCCACATTAACTCATATCTGACAGTCTCAATTTTTTTCACACTTGGGGCAGTTTTTGTTTAAAAACTTGTTCATGAATATGAAGGTTTAAGTTTTAAAACCATGAAAATTATAAACATATATATAATATATATGAAGTTATGATTTGATCACATGTCCTTATAATAACTGATATTATGTTAGACTCTGTTACTTGTATTGGTGATCATAATTTTATATTTTTTCTGGTCAGTGTCTATAGCATGGCCTAATTTGTAGTCAATAATATATAATGTTATAGAAAATGACAATGATTATGCAATATGTTATTAATACAAGTAAAGGAATATTCACTATGCTCTACAGCACAGATCTATTATAATC
>NW_007084712.1:0-905 GCF_000164805.1 Carlito syrichta
AGAAGAGGACAAGAGAGGCACCCACCACCATATTGAAGGGGGGACAGGCAAGTGCAGGACCAACAGATCCAATCTCTGTGACTGATGGATCAACTATTCAGGGCTTGATCATGGCCCAAAGGCAATATCCTGAGAGCACAAACTTCAGAGGGACCTGATGAGTGCTGAGTTCCAGGCGCCCCATCCCCTACCCTGCTCCAGCTGTGGGACAAAGCATGTGGCCAAAAGGGAGGAGGAAGAACTCCAAAGAGATCAGTGGTAAGTCTGGGGCTGACACAAACCCCCTCCTTCCCAGAAATCCTCTGAATATCAGGCCCACACAGCTGGATTAAAACTGGAAGGGACAAATACAGTTGGAGCCTGGACATCAGTTACAATAGGAGAACTCCATTCCAAGATAGGCCTGGATGTGTCACCCCAGTAAGAGTACATGCCTGGGGAAGAGACAGTCCTGTACCTCCCCACCAGAGATCTCCTTTACCATAGGAGAGTGGGAGGGGAGGCCTGCAGCCCCACCCACCTCCACTGTCCCTCCTCCTTCCCTGCACTATTCTCTGAGAAGAGTGAAAGAGCTGGCTCTGCAGGAGAGACCTGATTAGAGGAAACATTACAGTGCCTACCACAGAGGGCAGTTTTGTTGTTGTTGTTGTTTGCTTTTGGTTTTTTTTTTTAAATTTTTCAATTACTTTTTATTTTTTATTTATTTTATTTATTTTTTCTTTTGATTTGGAGTCTCACTCTGTCGCCCAGACTGGAGCGCAGTGGCCGCTCCCGGCCACCGCAGCCTCGACCTGCTGAGCTCCGGCGATCCTTCCGCCTCAGCCTTCCAGGGAGCCGGAATTACAGGCATGCGCTACCACGCCCGGCTGATTTTTTGATTTATTGTAGAGATGAGGTCTCGCTGC
>NW_007084713.1:0-2589 GCF_000164805.1 Carlito syrichta
TCTCATTCCTTCTTCACATTTACTCTAGTAGCACTATCAATCCAATAACTTATTCATATGTTATAATAACACCTTGCATTTATTTTTAGGCATTTTTGATCAGTTATCTTTTAGATACTTTAAAATTAAGAACAAGACAAATAGTTATTGTTATTTTCTCGTTTTCTAATGTTATTTCCTTATGCAGATCCCTGTTTCTGATCTGCATTATTTTTATTTCCTATGGAGAACATTCTTAATATCTTTTCCAGGGCAAGATTGCCAACAATGATTTTTTGGTCGGTAGGGTTATTTAAGAAAGTTTTTTTTTTCTTCTGAAGGACAACTTTGCTGGATATGAAATTCTAGGCTTTTAAAACGTTTTTAACCTTTCAAATATTTTCCTCCATTTGCTTCTTCTGGCAGGGTATCTGACAAGAGAGTCTGCTGTAATAATTCTTACCCTTTTTCTTCTATAGTTAAAGTACTCTTCTCTCTGACTTTGTATATCTTTGCTGTGGAGAAAAATATGGGAACATCGTATAAGGATTATACATCTTTTCTTCTTTCCCATACCAGATTTGAAGGTGATTAAAATATAAAGCAAGAAACAAACCAAAAAACACACTCATTTGAAAACAAGTTACAATTCTGGAAGTGCAAAACCCAACAAAATAATATTTTTAAATATATTTAATTTTTAAAAAGTGTCCTCATAAGTCATTTTCTGAAAATTGTTAACTAACGTTTAAAACTTAGAAATTTCCAGATTAAGAATTTAGGACTCTTTAAATATTGGCCACATCTTCTATTCTTGTCTAATACACGTTGTCAAAAAACACTGAACAAATTAATCAGTTTCAGTTCCCTGAAACAAAAAGCAAGGAAAAAGAGTTGTTATTTTCAATTCAAAATAGTAACTTTTTAGTTATTTGTTTACTATGTTAAATCAATATTTCTGCTTGTATTTCTGTGTACATTATCAAAATTATTTTGCTTTGAAAATACAGATTATGTGTTTTGTTACAATAAAAAGACATTTCTAGATACATACTTATTGTAAAAAGTTTGGAGAATCTTTTTTTCTTCATTTTTGGGGTTGGAGAATTTCTAGTCTTTGATATTTCCTTAATATCAAATAGGTATTTTAATACAAATGTAGACAAATTCAGAAACCACATGAGATGCATTTATTCATATTAGTTTCAGAAAGTGGGGTGGGTGTGAGGGCTGAGTGTTTAAAATGTTGTTACCTAAATATGCAAACTCTGTGACTAAAAAATCTATGAAGAGGTAAGTTACACAATCACACATAAAACTTTCCCATATGCTTAGCCAGTGTATACATAGTAGTGTCAAAATGATCATTAAATTCAACTCAATTCAAGAGATATAACCTTCTGAATTCTGAGCATTGGGCTAGCTATTTGATTAAGTTTTGGATTTCAATCTCTTGCTTTGGCAGTGTGTAAGAAAAGCTTAACCTAATCTCATCCTGATCAATGTAAATATAATCACTTCTCCTATATCTAGCATATTAGATCAAATTATTTGTTTCTGAAATAATACTGTTAAAATGACACCTGTGAATTTCCCATAGATAATAATGACTTCCAACATTAATTTCTCCACCATTCTACCACAAAATGTTGATTTAGGCTTCCCACAAAACATACAACTATTCAAAGAAAATTTGATCAAGAAAATGGGTTAGAATTGTTAAGAATAGCAAAATCAGTATTTTAAGTTCCAATCAAAATTAAGTTTAGGGTGGAGTGTTATATAATGACATAGCGCTGTGATGATTGATGTTGCTCTTGTACCTTGCCAAACTATTCATCCTTGTTTCTGTTAGCTGAAATTTAATACTGAGTAATACACAATAGCAGAAGTTTATGAGATGTGATAACTCAGAGAAAGTAATGAAAATTTCCAAATTGTTCAAATCAGTTATAGCCTTTATCTTAGCCCTAATTTATACAACTAATATAATTTTTATGCACCAAATAACACTTTTCTGCATGCTTTGATAGACAATAGTTATTATCAAGTGTTTTTAGTAGAAATCACTGCCTGCAACTAATGCTGATTTTCAAATTCATCCATAACAAAGTTTAATTTAAAAATTTTGCTATTTTAATAAAACTTGTTATTTATGTCAGGAATAGAACTAGAAAAAATAATGGTTGTGTTTAGTTATGTTGATAAAAGAAGTATAAGAACATGAGTAGAACACTGAGTGCTCACTAAGTCATTGAAATGGGAAAAAATAAAATTTATGGAACTTCCATGGATATAAGAAAAATTTATAGGAGTGTTAGAAAATATGTGATATGTGATCTGGCATATGTTGAGTATTATCATTCTGGCTCATGTGTGAAAAATGTACTGATGGTCACAAGAATGGAATCAGATCTCTCATATGCTAGATAAAGTCTTGCAAAATGTGTACTGAAATGGTAGTTGTAGTGGTAGGGAGAGGTGGTTGCATGCGAGTGAGTTTTGAAGAAAAAGTCAATAGAATTTGCTAATATATCAGATTAGAAATATAGATAATGATGCCTTAAATATATCCAAAATTTAGAATGATGGAGTTATAACCTAGTAAGT
>NW_007084713.1:2609-7412 GCF_000164805.1 Carlito syrichta
AGTAAGTTGGAGGGAAACAAGATAAGGGAAAATAAAAGTTGAGAAGAAGATGAGGATTCAAATTTTTGTAGTTGAATTTGAGATGACTAGAATTTTAAAGAAGATTATTCCTGGCCTTTAAACACAGATGAAATTTAAGATAGTGGTTCTAGATGAAATTATTGAGAGAGATGATGGAATTTCAAAGAATGAGTCCCAAGGCCTTTCAAATTTCGACAGTGGAAAGATAAGAATCAGCAACACATGTTTGGTGAGAGAAATTGGGGGCCAGATCAAAGGAAAGAAAGTGTTTAAAGAATGAGCGAGGGATCAACTAGGCCAAATATTGCCAATAAATTGAGTAACAAATAAAATCAGAAATAAAAGCAACCCCAGCTTTCACAATAAAGGGATTATTGGTATCCTAACACACTCATAGCAGATTTACTGAACTTAGCCAAGCAAAAATTTGTGGTAAAGTCAAATGGGCATGAGAAGAGGGGAAGTAAGGAGAGTAAAAGTAAACATTCCTTCAATGAAGTATTATAAAAATGAGAGCAATGAAATCAGATAATTTCTTTAAAAGAGGATTCAAATTCAAAAGATTTTATGAGTGTTTTGGATGGGGATATTGCTGCATGTTGTCACAACAATTCAGCTGAGAGGGAAATACTGATGATGTTGATTTGAAATGAAGAAGCCCATTGCAGATGTCACATCCTTGAATGGACAGGATCCAGTGTGCAAACAGAGGTTTGCCTAAGAAAACAATGGAATAATTTGACCACCATAGCAGAATGTGAGGTCAAGTATGGCATGAAGCCAAGAAAAGTAGTCGCTGTGACTTTGAGAAAGGTTATTTTTGGCTTGATATGTTTTTTGGTATTTTTTTTGAGTTGGAGTCTCACTCTGTCACCCAGACTGCAGTGCAGTGGCCGGTCCCAGCTACCGCAGCCTCGACCTGCTGGGCTCCGGCGATCCTTCCACCTCAGCCTTCCAAGGAACTGGAACTACAGGCGTGCACTACCATGCCTGGCTAATTTTTTGATTTATTGTAGAGATGAGGTCTCGCCTGTCTAGGCAGGTCTCGAACCCACGGGCTCAGGCAATCCACTCACCTCAGCCTCCCAAGGTGCGGGATTACAGGCTAAGCCACCGAGCCTGGCTTGATATGGTTTTTTAAGTGACCTAAGAAACATGCAAATCAAGTGAAGGGTCACAAGTTGGGAAGTAGATTTTTACAGATTGAGGAGAGCAGAAATTGTGCCTAAGAGAAAAAATGTACAGGGAGAGTGAGCAGGATTGCTGGACAGCAATAAGGGTTCACTTGATGGTTATACTTAAAACTTACAGTGATATGTGTCATCGTTGTCTATTTTTCTCCATTTACATTTATATGAGATGTTTCTGGTATTGTGTAAATGGAAAGAAGTTATAAATCTGGGTTAAATCTATATACAGTGAAAGAATTAAAAAATAAGTGTATTCGGGGTGACAGACAAAATATAGTATGTGGGGTTATAGGAGGATTCTTCAAGTACTGTGTTGAAGGTCATGGAAGTAATAAAGCTATTCATATGGACACTATTCCTGCGGCCAAGTGAGCTGACAGAAAACCCATGGAAGAAACCTGAACGACCTTGGTAAAGTCCCTTGCAAAATAAAGGAAAATCATCTAGTGTTAGTAAGAAGATATTGACAAGAAAGGGAAAAGAGTGAGCAAACAGATATTAACTTCAAAAGGAGAGGAAATGTTAGAATACGACACTGAAACAGTTTTCTGTAAGTATTGATGTGAATGTTAGTCTTCTAAATATTGTCTTCCCTTTTCACTATCATGCTTGTACATTGGGTCGAATTAGTATTGAGTTATTGTATCTATTGGAAGAATTGGGTGATTAAAAGAAATTTGTGACAATGTCATTAAGTGAAGTCATTTTGGAATATCAATTTTCTAAGTATTACAAAGAATGACAGAAATTACACAAAGAGCATATTTTTGCCAATTATGCAAAGTAGTCTTAAATAATAAATAAGAAGTGGGTGGGAAAGTGAATGGGAACAATCATTTTAGAGAATATGTTGTATCAGTTAATAACGGTAAAGTTGTATATCCAAACTCAAAGTTTGTGTGCTTGAGAAACCCTTATATGTATGGCAGAGGGAAAAAGTAATGATATACTCTGAATTCTTAGAATTACCAAAACATTTTTAGAATAACTTAAAAGGCAACTACTAATGGCCTACATAAGTAAAGAATGCTGTAGTCATAAAGTTGAAAAACAGACAGAGAAAAAGAATTATGTCTATATACATCAACATTTACATATCCAATATTTCATGTTGATTGGGACAACAGTTTCAGGAAGATATATGCACAATATTAACATAGGTAAATTATAAAAGGGCACATGTCAGCATTCAATCTCAAGATGATTATTTCTATAGATACAAATATGTAGTGAACACATAATTTCTGAATGGAAAAGATGCATAGAAACTTCAAATGATTATTACTTTTGATGATAAAGAATGATGGTGAGACCAGAACAATGATTTAAAGCTCAAAATATATATCTTAGAATACATTTCATTTCCTTGCATAAAAGAGAGGAGTGGGGTAAGAAAGATGGAAAGACAGGGATAGGAATAGAACAAAGGATGTACTGTGTAAGCTGTTTAAGCCTACCACAAAATGCTGGGAAGGTGGCCATGCTTTGTCTCTTTCAAACTTCTGAAGAGTTCTGATGTAGAAATTGGATGAGAAGTCTTCTATCCATGGTAGACATCCACATCAATTTTTTAAATTGTCCACGTGCACAAAACACATTGAAAAACATTCATTTATATTATTTTTATGTATTGTAATTTTGTCTATATTTAAGAAATATTTTGCCTGAAAATAGAAAGATGTTAGCATTTTAAATAATGGTAGCTACAATAAAAAGAAAAAAGTAGCATACAATTGTTAAATATAATGAGATGGAGTCAGATAAGTGATAAAAACTTTCTCTGTGAATTCAATGGAGAAACACTTAAACTCTGAGATTTATTTTTTCTTAAAAAACCAAAGTAACAAACTTCCCCTTTAAGCCAATAACATCATCCACTTTTCTGCATAAGATGGGCACAGGATTTCAACTTCTTAATTAACTGCCATGTAAATGTTTAGGACTGAAATTAGTCACCAGAGGAAGCCCATATTATTCCTCAAAAACAGTTGCAAAAGACTGGGGACAGAATGAAAATATACATAGAGATTGGGATAGAAGTTCAAGGAGAGTACAGATTGTTCTTTTACTGTTTCCTGAAATGCAGTTTCCTCCCAATTTCAAGCTTCAAAATTAACTAGCTTTGATGGACAAAAAGGCTTTGTGTGTGTGTGTGTGTGTGTGTGTGTGTGTGTGTGTGTGTGTGTGTGTGTGAATCAGACATTTAAAAATATTTTAAAAATATTTATTGTGAAGATGTGGGATACAATTCAGGATTAGGTATACTCATGGCTACTGTACAGGTAAATTTGGGACTGACTTTGGTCCCCACTTCACCTGTTGAGGTCAGGTTCACTTATCGATGAAGTGTGTCCCCCCTCATCTGGCATTGTCCTGCTATTGTCAAACCCTTTCTTATAGTATGATATTTTTTTAGGGTCCATTTATGAGTGAGATCATGGGGTACTCAGTTCTTTGTTTCTGTGATAGATCACTGAGTATCATAGGCTCTAAATCCATCCAAGTTGCTGTGAAGTTCATAATTTTGCCCTTCTTTATGGTTGCATAGCATTCCATAGGGTATATGTGCCACGTTTTTTAAATCTAGTCTACTTTTGATAGGCAGCACAGTGGGTTCCATGTTTTTGCTTTTGTGAATAGTGCTGCAATAAACATACGTGTGCTGGTATATTTTTTGTAGAATCATTTGAGATCCTCCCAGTATATTCCCAGCAGGGGGATTACTGAGTCATATGGAAGTCAATTTTTAGAACTTTTAGAAATCACCACACTGTTTTCCACAGAGGTTGTACTAGTTTACACTCCCACCAACAGTGTAGAAGTATTTCCTCTTCCCCACATCCTCTCCAGTATCTGTTGTTTTTTGAGTTATTGATGATAGCCATCCTGACTGGAGTTAGGATCACATTGTGGTGAAAAGGCTTTTTAAAAGTACAGGCATAGAAGAAAACACAATCCTTAATTCCCTCGGTGTATATCCATTGACCTTCACATTTACTTCACATAAAAACAAATTTTGTATATGCTGATTCAATTTACACAAAAATAAGTCATGTTATTAGGCCCCTGGATGGGATAACTGTGTTGGTTTCTAAATAATGTAGGTGTCAGTAATTTGCCTAATTTGTCTCAGAATGAAATAAATCTTGTTGATATATTTAGCAAATAAAATTGTCTACCCATTTTAATCTTTTAATCAAGTAGAAAGAAAACAGAGTTTGAAAGAAGGAGACCCTCCTCACTTGCAAAGAACCTCCCAGTCTGTAATGTTAGGACCCTATGAAATGGGTAAACGAAATCTATAAATGATTGCCAATCAATTAATTCAAATTGGTTGAACAATGAAGATCTTTTTAATGAAAAGCTCAGGCTAAAGCCTCAAGCAGGCATTTTAATACCATACAATTGAACTATGGATGTGTGATTGTACTAAATGGAGCAAAATGCCATAGGCAATGAACCTTATGATCTCTACAGTCTTTTCTTATCCAGTTTTAAGCTCAAAGACCTGGAGCAGGATCATAGCTTATTCAGATTTTTTAAATGTCAAATTCATATTTGTCTCACCCAAAATGACTGATGCTGTACTGGA
>NW_007084714.1:0-922 GCF_000164805.1 Carlito syrichta
TTGGTCACCTGGACTGCCACGCATGTCATCGCCAGGAAAGCAAGCAAGCAACGTGCAAAAACAACTCCACGTCATTGAAATTACAGACATGGGCAAAACTGATCATCTTCGCTTACCTGTCTTCTGCAACAAAACTGATGCATCTTTTTGCTTGGTTTTTGGAAAACAAAGTTTCTTGCTGAAATGAGGGAGGACAGAGAACCTTCACCATCCAGCACCTAAGGGAGGGCAAGAGCCATTTAATGGAAGAGGATCCCCCTAATTTTGAGATAAAAACTATGAGGAGGTTTGAAAGTCTGTGTGTGTGCCCACGTCTCCATGGACGCCATGTGTTGTGTGGCACGTCTGCGTTCCTTGCACGAGCAAGAAGGGCTCTTGTGGGGACCCCAAGATCGCTCAGGGTGCAGCCCCCGTCCCCTTGCGGTATGGGCAGGTTAACCCACCGCCTCCTGTCGCTGCCACGGAGCAACGTCAGGGAAGTCTCTGCAGCGGCACCCCACGCTGGGGCTTCAGTCTTCTAGCTGTGTCTGGCCGGGTTGCGGCATCTGATCAACGCGCGCCCGATGATCTGGGATCCGATTCCGAAGGCAGCTCTGCTTGGCCCGCCTCCCCGTGCCTCCGTGGACGCGGGAACATCGGGGACCCCGCGACCTGCCTCTTCCTCTCGCACCGTGACCCGCTTCTTGGCCACGGTTGGCACGGCGCTTGGGGTGGCACAGTGCGTGGGTGTCGTGCCGTGTGGGTGGCACGGCGCGTGGAAGGCACGCTGCGTGGGGCGATGCCGGGCCTTGTGTCTAGCAGATCGCAGAGCGTGGCCGTGGTTGCGTGTCGGCTCTCCACGTCCCCAGATTTCCCTGGCGGGAGGAGACTCCAGAGCGCGGCTTCAAGGCTCTGGGGACCGCAAATACTGTCCCCGTGAGCA
>NW_007084715.1:0-749 GCF_000164805.1 Carlito syrichta
AATTGCCCACTTTGAGAAACTCAGAAAAATAAAAAGGAGATTTTAAAACTGGCAGTGTCTCACTGTAGTTTGTGGCTGACTGGAGCCCTTTCTTGGCTAGTATTCAAATATCTTTTATCTTCATGTAATCATATATTTATTACTATAGTCAATGACTTAATGACACTATCAGCTTCCCATTTTCCCTACTCCTTATTGCTTCTCTCTCTTGGTATTTTTAAAATAATTTTGCATTGTAAAGAAAAAGGCTGAAAATGAAGTAACCTAGCAACGTGCACAAAGATCATATTTTAATAAATGCTGCCTATTGCTCCTTTGACAAGGAGTAAGAATCTCCTGTGGACAGGAGCAAATTTTCATGTGCTTTATCTAGATTCAGGAGAATAAAACCTTTCTCCCTCATTGACATTCTCTCTGTGTTTTCAATCATGGAGACTGATTACTATACAGCAAATTCTGAGCCAGTTCCATAATAATTTTGTTACGTAGCAACTTGGGGTGATTGTGAAGTAGCATAAAAATGAAAGCAAATAAAATTAGAAAGTTTTCTCTGAACCAAATTACACACAGTTCAGAAGGGCATATTTATCTTTCCTTGGTATTTGTTTTAATTCTGATTTAGAAAATTTCTAATGGTTTGACAATTCTATTATTTGGCCTCTAGGCATGCACTGATTTTTTTTTAAAGTATAAGTTAATTCCAGTTACTTTCTTCTTATGCTGTGAAAAAAATGTTCCCCTTGTGAAAA
>NW_007084716.1:0-825 GCF_000164805.1 Carlito syrichta
TTCCTATTTGGAATGCCTATATAAGCAATCAGACCAAAACATAATTTGTTTTTTTCTTTGAAGTAGTGCTTAATAAGAAGTTTTGGAACCAGCTGATTAAAAAACCATGTGTACTGTTACTTCACAGAAAGACCTGTTTCTGTTATTAAGGAAAAGAAAAGATATTGTCCCAATTAGGCAAATGTAAATTGATGGTGGAACTACATAAGAAAAGCTATTGTTTATGTACCCAATCTCTGATTGTGAGCCAAGTAAGATTAACCAATATTGTGAACTGACTCTTAGATTCTACCTCTACTTTTGGATACTTGAGTGTAAATAGTCTATAGCAGGTTAAGTCTCATTACACACTTGGTGAATAGTCTATTCCAAAATAACATGGTTTATCAAGCACGGAACATAGGTCATTGTTGGATTCTTTCTTCTGCATTTGTGAAAGTATATGCAGCCATACTTTTTCATATGGTTCACTCATTTTCTCAAGGGAGAAAGAATAGGTGTCAAGGGAGAGAGAATAGGTGAACCAATTTTATATATTTATAATTATAGGACTATTTTAAACATAAAGTGATACCCTTAAGAAGTGAAAAAGTAAAATTATGCAAAATTGATTAAGAACAATATCTCTTTGCTAAGAGACTATGAATGTAAACATTAGCTACACTCCAGAAACATGCAGAAGTGTTTTAATATTATCTGAAACTAATTTTATCTATACTTCTGATAATTTTTCCATTACGAATGGAATAACTGTTCTCATTTGGTTACTTGAAATCTGCAACAGTGTAATATTTTAAGATTTCAATGTATTGCCTTATCACTTTG
>NW_007084717.1:0-800 GCF_000164805.1 Carlito syrichta
GATATACATCTGGAATCTCAACAAGTTTCAATTTATGCAAAATAAAACATTCAGCATTTATGTGAGAAACATACTAGTTGTCAAAGATGAAAGCAGAATTATACCATGTATTTTAATATATTAATAGGAAAAGAAGTTATCATTGGAGTATTATACACTTCCTAAAAAATCAATACCTGCATAATGAACATTTCTATACCCAACCCTGAATTGTAACCATGTTTAAAGTAAAAAAAAAAAAAAAAAGAATAAAACAAATGAAGTCAGTTGCATGTTTTACAGCTTTCATTTATTTATTTTAATATTTTTAAAAATGTGGGGTACAATTCAGAGTTAGATATACAAACATTGATTATGCAGGGTCCCTGGTTGATGACTTATGGCCCTCCCTCCCTTTGTAATCCATCCACTGCCAATCTCACACCTCCCCCTAAACAGTTTTCCACTACTACCAGTCACTTTCTTATAGCACTATAATTGATCAAATTCAGCTCATGAGGGAGAACATATGGAACTCTGTTCTTTTTTTCCATTATAAATCACTGAGAATGACTGACCTCATATCCATCAAATGTTCTGCAAAATCCTTATATCTGCCCTTTTTCATGGCTGCATAATATTCCATTGTGTGTATATACCAAATTTATTTTATCCATTCCAGCTTTGATGGGCAACAAGGTTGGTACCATGTTTTTTTCATTTGTGATTAGAGCTGCAAAAAACATATTTGTGCAGGTATCTTTTTGGTAATATGATTTCAGTTCCTCAGGCATATAGAGGGGAATTACTGAGTCACATGG
>NW_007084718.1:0-787 GCF_000164805.1 Carlito syrichta
AGAGTGAATGCTGCCATTGGTAACAATAGGGATGAGCTTGCAGTTATGTTCAGTGAAACTGTTAAGTGAAAAAACCAGAGATATGTGATCACCCTTACACGTGGATTCTTATTTTATTTTATTATTTTATTTGAAAGATGAGGAGTACAATTCAGGGTTAGGTATACAAATATTCATTATGCAGGTATCCTTATTGATGAGGTGTGCCCTCACTCCCCTGGTAGTTTCCCTCAACTGCCAATCCCATACCCCCTTCCTGGCAGTTTCCCACTATTGCCAATCCCTTTCTTATAGTATTATGATGATAGTTCAAGGTCCACTTATGAGTGAGAACATTTAGTACTCTGTTCTTTGTTTCTGTGATAAATCACTGAGTATGATAGACCCTAAATCCATCCAAGTTGCTGTGAAGTCCATATGTTTGTCTTTTATGGCTACATAATATTCCATTGTGTATACATACCACATTTTTTAAACTAGTTCAGCTTCAATAGGCAGCATGGCTGGTTTCATATTTTTGCTACTGTGGATAGAGCTGCAACAAACAAGTTGTGCAGGTATCTTTTTGGTAGAATGGTTTGAGTTCCTCCACGTATACTCTCAGTAGGGGGATTGCTGGGTCATGTGGAAAGTCAATTTCTATTTCTTTTAGAAATTGTCACATTGTCTTCCAAAGAAATTTTGCTAGTTTGCATTCCCACCAGCAGCGTAGAAGCATCCTTTTTTTTCTCATCCTAGCAGCACTTATTGTTGTTTGTTTTATTAATGATGACCATTCTTACTGGGG
>NW_007084719.1:0-724 GCF_000164805.1 Carlito syrichta
AAAAACCCTAATTTCAGCACAAGAATCCAGATCTCCAAAATAAAAAACCAAATCCAGGACATAGAAGACAAAAAGATAATAGAAAAAATCAAGGAAACAAAAAGCTGGTTCTTCGAAAGAATAAGCAAGATCAATGGCCCCCTAGCTAGACTGACCAAGAAAAAACGAGAAAAAAACCAAATAAGCACAATCAGAAACACAAAAGATGAAGTCACATCTGACCCTGAAGAAATACAAAAGATCATTAGAGACTACTATGTACACTTGTATGGAAACAAACTTGAAAACCTTAAGGAAAGGAAGGACTTTCTGACATCACACAACCTACCTAAGTTGGAACAAGAAGAAATTGAGACCCTAAATAAACCAATAACAATCAAGGAAATCGACTACGTAATAAGAAAACTTCCTGCAAAAAAAAAAAAACCTGGACCAGATGGCTTTCCAGCAGAATTCTACCAGACATTTAAGGAGGAGCTGATACCAATCCTACTGAAGGTATTCCAGGCGATTGAAAAAGATGGAACACTCCCCAAATCATTTTACGACACCAACATCACATTGATACCCAAGCCAGGTAAAGACCCAGCAAAGAAAGAGAACCACAGGCCAATATCTTTGATGAACATAGATGCTAAAATTCTCAACAGATCCTAGCAAACCGGATTCAGCATACATCTCAAAAATCATCCATCATGACCAAGTAGCTTCATTCTGGGATGCA
>NW_007084721.1:0-974 GCF_000164805.1 Carlito syrichta
TTATGTCAGCTAGATAGTCAGCTTTCTAGTCGTCAGCTAGCAAATCAGCTAGTTACTTAGTTAAATAGTCAGCTAACAACTCAGTTATCTGGTGAGCTAACTAGTGAGCTCGCTCACTTTCCATCAGGACAGCTAACTCTTCAGCTCGCTCACATGCCAAACAGTCAGCAAAATGGTTGGCTCACTCACCAGCCAACAGGTCAACAAACTTGTTGGCTCACTCACAGGACAAGTTAGGTAACTAATCGGTTTCCTCGCCAGCCGACTCGTTAAGTCAGATAACAGGTTGGCTCGCTCACCAGTCGACTAGTTAAGTCAGTTTATCGGCTCACTGCCGATTAAGTTGGCTCACTTATCAGCTCAATCCCCAGTCGTCTATTTAAGTCTTCTGAGATGTTGACTCATTCGCCAGTTGACTAAATTCAGCTGACCAGTGAGCTCACATGCCGGCCAACTAGTTAAGTCAGCTGACCAGTTGGCTCACTCGCTGGCTGACTCATTAAGTCAGCTGACAAGTCTGCTCAATTGCCGGCCTAATAGTTAAGTCAACTGACAAGTCCGTTCACTCACCGACCGACTAGTTAATTCAGCTCACTTGGCTCACTCGCAGGCCGACTATTAAAGTCAGCTAACTGGTCAGCCTACTAGCCGGTCATCTATTTGAGTCAACTAACCAATCTGCTGACTAATCAGCCAATTGTCAGCTGAAAAGTTACCTCAGCTAACTTGTCAGCCAACTAGTTAGGACAGCTGAAACTTTGCCAACTAATATGCCGATTAGTTAGTTCAGCAAACAAGCATGCCAACTAGTTAACCGAGCTAACTAGTAGGCCAACTTGTCAGTCAACTAGTAGACCCAGCTAACTAGTCAGCCAACATATTGGCCAACTTGTTAAGTCAGCTAACAAGTCGGTCGAGTAGTCAGCCCATGTGTTAAACCAGCTAACTTCTCTGCCGACTAGTCAGCCAACAAG
>NW_007084722.1:0-1039 GCF_000164805.1 Carlito syrichta
TAAGTTTAAATTAACATTCACCAGCAGAAAATACAGCGTGTCACAAGAATATGTACAAAAGTTTTAAGAAAGGAAAAAGATATGTTAAATTATTCTACAGTTTTTCTTCTGACATCGTTAAGATTTATTATGCCTTCTGTCTTCTGAATAGCCACATAGGTACTCTGATCCTCCATGTGAAGTTGACTTAGGATGATACACGTCTGGAATCTCAACACGTTTCAATTTGTGCAGAATAAAACATTCAGCAATTATGTAAGAAATGTAGTAGTGTCAAAGTTGAAACCAAATGTACAATGGATTCTCACGTCTTAATAGGAAAGGAAGTTACAATGGGAGTCGTGCACCCTTCTTAGAAATGAATCCCTTCAAAAGGAACATTTCTATCCCCAACCCTGGACTGCAACTATCTTTAGATGAAAAAAGTTAAAAAAAATAAAAACTAGAAGAAAGCAAATGGAGTCAGTTGCACGTTTTACAGCTTTTATTTATGTATTTATTTTATTTTAATTGTTGCACAATATGGGGTACAATTCAGAGTTAGATATTCAAACATTGATTATGCATGTTCCCGGGATGGTGAGGTCTGCCCCTCCCTCCCTTAACAATATAACTCCACAGCCAATCCCACCCCTACCCCAAAACAGTTTTCTAATACTTCCAATCACTTTCTTCTAGCACTCTAATCGATCAAGTGCAGCTCATGAGGGAGAACATTTGGAACTCTATTCTCTGTTTCCGTGATAATTCACGGAGAATGACCTAATTCATATCCATCAAGCTTTCTGCAAAATCCTTATACCTGTCCCTTGTCAGGGATGCATAACATTCCACATTCATTTTATCCATTCCAGCTTTGTAGTGCGACATGGTTGGTATCAGGTTTTTTTCAAATATGATTAGAGCTGCAATAAGCATGCTTGTGCAGATATCTTTCTGTAAAAGATCTGAGTTCCTCCAGGTTTATTCCCTACAGGCGAATTACAGGGTCACATGGTAGGTCAATGTCTTGTGCCTTTAGAAACCGCCACACTGATTT
>NW_007084723.1:0-807 GCF_000164805.1 Carlito syrichta
CTAGTTAGCTTACTCGTTATCTAACCTGCTAGCTAGCTGAGTTAATCATTTGACTTAACTCATTAGCTAACGAACTAGCTAGCTGACTCAACCAGCTGACTTAACTCGTTAACTAACAAGCTAACTAGCCTACTCAACCAGCTGACTCAACCCGTTTGCTAACTAGCTAGCTAGCTGACTCAACCAGCTGACTTAACATGTTACTTAACTAGCTAACTACCCGACTCAACCTGCTGACTTAACCTGTTAGCTAACTAGCTAGCTAGCTGTCTTTACCAGATGACTTAATAAGGAAGCTGACTTAGCTAGCTGAATTAGCTAGCTGAATTAACAACTTAGGAAACTGACTTAACTGGCTGACTTAATTAGTTAGTTAGTTGACTTAACTACCTGAATAAAATAGTTACCTAACTATTTAACTAGCTGAAGAACTAGTTGAATTAACTAATAAGCTAAGTAGATAGGTAGAAGACTTAAATAGCTGACTTAAATAGTTAGCTAACTAGTGAGCTAGCTGACTTAGCTACCTGACTTAGCTAGCTAGATAGCTAGGTAGCTGACTTAGCTAACTGACTTAACTAGTTGGCTAACGAGATAGCTGACTTAACGCCTTGGTTAACCAGTTAGATGACTATTTTATGTAGTTGGTAAACGAGTTAACTAGCAGGCGTAACTAGTTGTTTAACGAGTTAGCTAGGTGGCTTAACTTGGCTGATGTGTCGACTGACAAGTTAGCAGGTTTACCACGTTGGGTGACTACTTGGCCGACATGTTAACTGGCTTACAAGTCAGCCGACTAGTCGGCCG
>NW_007084724.1:0-784 GCF_000164805.1 Carlito syrichta
CCATTTACAGAACTAAGTTTACTATTTTAGGAATGCTTCCTTATTTTCTATGATTATTTTCATAAATGGTCTATGTTTTCTGCATACTTTTTCATCTAGACATGTACCTATTTAGCTCTTTAAAAGGAATTAAAGTAATTTTTGATGTTTCAGGACAAAATAGTTCTTCTAGTTTGGAAAAGGAGTGATTGGGAGCCAAAAATAACCTTAGTGGCCACCTTTGAGGATCAAACAAAGATTTCTCAACTTTCCATTTCCATTGTCTAAAAAACAAGTCTTATGAATTTAACTGATTTCTGAGGTTAATTCTCACCCCTTATTTGTATTTTTTTCCTTTGGTGCATTAAGAAAGTATATTTAGCTTACAAGACTCTGAAAAGCAATGTCAATAACAAATAGAATTTAAATCTCAGTGTGATTTCTGGTAAGTATAGGCTGCCTACAATATATAGTAGGAAAATTGAAAAAAATAAAAATAAATAAATAAATAAAAAGAAAATTGACTGTGGCCACAAGATTTATTAAGTCTTATTCATAGCTTATTCAAATAGCAAGCAGGGGCCAATGATCCTGATTCCCTGTTGTGGAAATCATGAGGCTGCAAATAGCATGCAGTAATCATTCAGCATATAATAACCACACAGTGATCACTGGTGATTGCCAATGCTTAGTGCTGATTGTGTGCCAGGGATAGTACTTGAATTCTATATGCATTATTTCTAATCCTTATAAGAACGTAACAGGGTAGCTATTATTTGATCTTTTCTAAAGATGAAGAAATTAA
>NW_007084725.1:0-825 GCF_000164805.1 Carlito syrichta
CCTCACACTTCTGGAACTCCATGGGTAGGTTGGGCTCTAGGCGTAGGACAATCAGGAGCTAGGGCTCTTCTCCTGGGCCCTTCCCTTCTTGGTTTCCGATTGACCCTCACCTTGTTACAAGATGGTTGTCAATAGAAACTGTGCCAAACAAATAGACAATGCTTTTTCTTTTTCTTTTTGCTTTCTTTTTTTTGAGTTGGAATGTCACTCTGTCGCCCAGACTGGAGTGCAGTGGCCGCTTCCACCCACTGCAGCCTCGACCCACTGGGCTGCGGCGATCCTTCTGCCTCAGCCTTCCAAGTAGCCAGAATTACAGGCGCGCACTACCAAGCCTGTCTGATTTTTTTATTTATTGTAGAGATGAGGTCTCGCCAAGTTGCCCGGGCGGGTCTCGAACCCGTGGGCTCAGGCAATCCACTCACCTCAGCCTCCCAAGGCACGGGATTACAGGCTGAGCCACCGAGCTCGGCTGATAATGCTTTTTCATTGGGAGGTGGGGATGAGAGATGCAGCAGAGTTCACTCTTCTGTGGAATAGGGCAAGGGGAACATTAAAGTGAGCGTAGAACCCAAGTGAACTCCAGGACAAAGGCTTGGGACAGACAGAGGATGGGAGAGGAGAGAAGGAAGGCTACATGGACAGAGTTAGAAAGAGGACTTTTCTTAATGTTACATTGGAAGAGTAGAAGCACTTCAGGGCATCAGTCATGCATGTGAGATATACTGACAGCAAGAGAAATGACATGGAAGATTTGAAAGAAGTTGGGAGTGTTATAAATTTACACTCCTTGGTGTTTTCGTGAAAGACTGTAAAATTGAGATTTAC
>NW_007084726.1:0-687 GCF_000164805.1 Carlito syrichta
GTGAGGTATAATTCAGGATTAGATATACAAATGGTCATTGTACCGGAAAAGTTTGGGCTACCATACTCACCAAGTTGCTCAGGCTTGTCTTGAACTCCTGATCTCAGGCAATCCTCTCTCTTCAGCCTTCCAGAGTGCTGGGATTACAGGCTAGAGTCACTGCACCCAGTCGCAAGTGTCTTTTTTATAGAGTGGTTTGAGTTCCTCCAGGTATATTCCTGGAAAAGGGATTGCTGGGTAGTATGGAATATCAATTTTTAGATCATTTAGGAATTGCCACACTCTTTTTCACAGAGGTTATGTTAAACCCAAGATTTTAAATCTGAGAGACCACAAAGAGCCAGCTCCGATGCAAACACATGAGGGTCTTTATTCAGGCTCGAGTCTGGGCTCACGTTTGAAGCCGATGCCGCAACTTCAGGGACAAGATCCAGTATGGCAAGCAGTTTTTATGCACAATTACAGAGGGAGGGGAAAGAACTTTAAACTTGTTTTTACATGATTGGGTAATTTCTTCTAAATGGGGTACGGGAGCACTTGGGATTGGAAGGTTTTATTTTTCTGGTTTGTGTGGGCCTCCTAGCTTAAGTTGCCTGTGATCGACGGGAAACTGCTAAACAGGCAGAAGTGGAATGTCACATAAGTCAGGTTTACACAGTCACTGCGTGTAAATTAACTTTGGCATGG
>NW_007084727.1:0-1380 GCF_000164805.1 Carlito syrichta
CACAAGATATGAAAAGCATAAGATCCCAATCAAAAAGAAAATTATCTGTTAGCATTATCTACTAGTTCTATTTTTCTCTATAATTTCTGAAACTGTTTCTTAATTTTTCTTCTCTCTATGGATCATATTTGTCTGATTTTTTTAAGTGTCAGGCAATTTTTGAATAGGTGTTAGATCTTAATTTAATTGTAGAATTTTCTTGAGGAATTTTGGTCTTTGTTTAGATATATAATTGAGTTTTCATGCTTCTTTGAATCACTTTGACACTCTAGAGGCTGACTTCTTGTCTACCTCTTGTCCTCCAGAGCAGGCATTACTCCAAGTCTACTATAGCCCACGTACGGATGTTATTGAGGTAATACTCATCTGAAGTTTCTTCCTAATATCTATTTAGAGATTTTTCCATGTGCACTGACAAGATTATGAACTATTCCATGTTCTGTTTGACCACAGAGAATTCTCTGGTGGTTATTTTTTGACTTTGAAGAAATGTATTCTCATGCAGGAAAAGATTGGAACACAGCAAAAGGCTCATGGGAACTCTGAAGGTTTTTTGGCTTGATTTTTGTATAGCTCCTTCTCATACAGTATCCTGCTGCACACATTCTAACTGCCTTCACATTCCTGATATCTGTTTTCTTGATCTGACAAAAATGCAAGTTCTGCTTGTTCTTTTTTTACTCTGTGGTGATGTGGAAACTACAGGCAGTAAGCTGAATTAATTTTAGAGGGCACCTCTTTTTTTTCTTCCTCTTTGTGAAAATAGTGCTTTGCTATTTTTTTCCAATGTGTAACAACTTGTGTTTCATGTATTTTGTTTGGTTTTCTAGTTCCTTACAGTAGATAGATACATCTTGTTCCTTTGTCAGGATTATTGCCTTAGGCTAGAGTAATCAGAAAGACTATACCTATCTCTTACCTTTTAGTTAACATCCACATTTTGGTCCAAGGTGATTTATATTTATTCAAATATTCAATAAACCCTTAAATTTAAATTTTAGGGTGACTGATTCTGACTTTAAAAGCAAATTCATGTGCATAAAAATATATAAAACATGCAATGCAGTTATTTCTCAACAAAAGTAATATTGAAGATACATAAAAACCAGATAAAAGCAATATTTATAATATACACATATGTATATTTTCAATGGCTCTATTATTTCTTACACTAGAAATGGAGCATTTAATACCCTACTATATTTATTCTAAGTGCACATTAACATATTATAAACAGTTTGACTTGTTTTCACTTATATATCAAACGCAATACTGACTTTGCAAAAACTTATCAATTCACTTTTTCATCACATAAAAAGTCAATTTCATGTTTTTATGTTTATAAATATGCTCGCACTTCTGTGTTTTGTTAGTGTATTT
>NW_007084728.1:0-1123 GCF_000164805.1 Carlito syrichta
CTGTCAAATGCACTCAGTTCACTCACTGGGATTGCATTTTTCATAGATGCTAAGTAAGGTTCTAAAATCAGTCATCATATAAAAAGAAAATCACATAGAGTCAATGTTGTGCATGAATATAAATTAAATTTTTTGTAGAATATCATCTTCATAACTTTGTATGTACCATATTGTCTCTGAATAATTCTAACAGAAATTTTTTTCTTCAAGATAATAGCAGAGACACTTTCTTCAGGTAATTCCAGATAAGCTAGTTGTATGTCTTATAGGTCATGTGATATTAAATTATTTTTGTCTGGTATAGAATTTAATTCAAATCAATTAAATACTTATATAATGTAACTCTCTCTGTAGCTGTCAAGGAGGCATCTTTCCTTGCTTTTCCTAGTTTCTTGTGGCTCCCAGCAGCCTTTGAGCTTCTTAGGTTTACAGCTGCTTCAGTCTCTGACTCCAACTCCACAAGGCCTATTTCTCTGTCTGTCTGTTTCTGTCCTCTACTCTTCTTATAGACACTAGTTATTGGCATTGAGATCCACTTTAATCCAGTATGATCTATTCTCGATCCTTGGCTAATGACATTTGCAAAGATCTTGTTTCAAAATATAGTGACATTCTAAACTTCTAGATGTGCATGAATATTGGGGAATACTATTCAACTATATTATCACAATTTTATGCAGAAGAACGTAACATAATTGCTTTAGAAGGCTTATATCCAAATTAGCTTTGTAGACTGTAAACTGATATTTGGTTTCCTGAAGAATTCCAACATGGAAAACATCTTGAGAATAACAAGAATAGCTTGATATTTGGCCTCTCAGAGAGTTTCATCTTCCAGAAGACCCACTCTGAAGGTATATTTGTTAGTGTGTATAACTTATTCTTTCCCAAAACTAGTTTTTACCTATGGAATATTGGAAATGGCATAAAAACGTCTTCAATTTGCCCAAACTACTTTTTGCCTATCTTTTGTTATTGGTGCATTCTCTTAGTTGCCCAAGTTTCAAGTTTACACATCCATAAATCACCTGAAGTTTTTGTCCATCTAGTCTACTCTGACAATGACACAGAGTTGCTAAAATCTTTTTTGTATTGTTGTAGGAGAGACTTTTTAAAGAAAGAA
>NW_007084729.1:0-733 GCF_000164805.1 Carlito syrichta
GGCAGTCAGCTCTTCTCCGTCAATGCGTTTGGCAGAGCAATTGTGTATCCTCCCACACAAAAATTTGAAAGGGAGAAACATTTCAGAATGCACCCAGGGAATTCACCAAGTAATGCCTTCTTGCTCCACTGTGGGGTTCCCATCGCCCCCTGGGTGGGAGCGTAGAGCTGCACATGGGCAAAGCGTGTCCCATGAGAGAACTCTTAGTTCAAACAGAGGCGCTCTGCACAGCCGAAGTCCAAATGAGAAGAAAACCGCGAGACTCAGACTCATGTGTTGCAGCATGCACCAAGTGAGAATAACATAGATAGCCCCTAAAGAGCGCTGCACATTTTGAAAAGCTCCTTCCCCGGGAAGATGCACATGCACAACAAGCCTCACAGAGGCCGTCTACGCTTATTCAGCAAGGCCAACGCGAGAGTGACTGCATTTCCTAGCTTAGCGAAACGTCAAGGTGTAAAAGGTTTCAGGGCTCAAACAGAAGGCAAGCACTGCTTTTCTACAAGTGAGTGTGTAGCACTCATTTCACTCAGTCTGACACCATTGACATGCTCATTCCTACATGTGAAGTATCGACATAACATGCTCGGCTATGCTCATTCAAGCCGTACCTTGAGAATCGTGTATTACACCGTACAGCACACAAGAATCAAACTACTGGAAAATACATCACAATGCAGTCAACATTTGACACAGCATTTCCCAAGCTGATGCACACTCACAGCCAGCAAGC
>NW_007084730.1:0-2251 GCF_000164805.1 Carlito syrichta
CATATGACACTGTAGTTTGCTAAGAGGATGGTGGTATGGCAGGCCCACTTCTCAGGCAGGCACTCACTGCGGTGGTTGGGTTCCTCTGGGGTATGGAAGAGGGGTTGGAAATGGAATCTGCCTTGGAGTTAGGTGGGTGGGGCTGGGAACAGGAAAAGGCTGCTCTCAGGGACTTTCCAGAGTTGGAGAAGAGGTACCCCCAATCTGTGTCAAGGCCCTAGAGGAGCCTGAGGTGTGGGGCAGGTGTTCTGAAGTGTGCACGTGGGGTGGCATGAATAGGATGTAAACTTGACTCCTAGCAGAGAAATCAAGCCTGCCTTCAGAGCTGGTAATTAGTAATGACTATTGTGGGCATCATTGTCACTAATTATAGGTGTCTTGGTGTCTGTCCTCAGGCTTCGAAAATGGGAATCTCCCTGATTCTGTGGGACTTCAGGCCCCCAGAGAGGGAAGCAGAAGGTGGAGATCTGTGGGCAAGCCTGGGCAGTGGTGGTCACTCCTCCACACTACCCCTGGGGGTCTCAAGAGAGAGTAGAGGACCCTCCAGTGGCCTCTGGGCTGTCTATGTCTGGGGAAGTGGTAGGGCTGGGTCAGGAAGGGGTCACAGCAAGAGTGGAGAGAGGCAGCAGAAGCAGGGCAGGACTCTTTGCCCATGCTGGAGGTTGAGGACAAACTGGCCCAGGGTGGCCCGGGAGCCAGGGCAGGCCTGGGGGTCCCAGTGGCTTAGCCTGGCTTAGTGGGACTCCTCTTTCTGGCTGCTGTCCCCGCTCCTGTGTACTCTTCACCTTTTCACTCAAGTCTGGAAGTCTTGGTTTTCTCTCTTTCTGGCAGAGCTGAGGTAATTGTATCCAAGTTTTCCAGAGGGAATCCTGTAAAGCCATATCTAGCGAATAAAAATAATCCAAACAATAGGGATCACATGGGTTGAAGAGGTCGCCTCATGGCGATTGTGCAGTTTTGAGCATAAGCAAAAATTAAGTTGAAATCATTTTTGGCATCTGAAGTGGTATTTGGTTTTACTTTTGTAAGTTGCCAAAGTTTTCATTCATTTGCACTCTTTTCTTCTTGTGCTAAGTAATGGAGGATTAGAGAAAACAGTGTCCAGTGGCTTAACATAAATTGTGTCCTCTTACTCCTCCCTTCCAGTGGGTGTCAGCTGTGGGGGGAAGTGGCTGCACATTTAATTCTCTGCAGGGGCATTGACCTGTCTGCTAGCTCAAATGATCCATTTTCCTAGGTCTGACTGTGAAATCCAGGCTCCAACTTTGGGCTGCTGGGGAGTTGTGTGGGGTCATGTGGGGTCCTGGGGAAGATAGCCCCCTCCTATGTTGCTCCCCACAGGATAACTCACTGCCCTGGTGCCCCCAAGAAACCTCACTCCCCAAAGGAGGTGCAGGAATCAATCCCCACCAACCATGCAGGAGCAGAGAGACAGAGAGAGCCTGATGGGTTTTGTTTTAACTTTTCTTGTAGTTTTGAAGGAAAGCCTACTTCTCTGAGAGAGGTCCTGCCACCTTTCAGATCTCACACTATGGAAAAAGATCAGTCACATTTTGTCCTGGCTGCCAGAATGAGAGATTTACAAGGTGTCCCTTCAGAAAGAATTCCCAGTAGAGTCCACGCTGAAACGTCTTCTTCTCCAGTACAACCAAAATGATTAGAAAAGCGCAAAGTACATTTTGCAGTGATTAGGCAAAAATAAAATCTAGTCACAGAAAACTTTTATCCGTGACCTTCTCCACCAAGCTAAGTAGTCAAAGAAATCTGCTCATTCACAACTTTCTCAGAGTCTGAATTTCCTTTGCTGATCTAGCACACTGACCAGTTTCTACATGGAGGGTGGTCACTCTTTACAGTCATTTTGAATACAGATGTGTGCTATTTGGGAACTCTGCATGTGCAGATAAAATTGTGAATTTCTGTCTGGAGAAATTATGGTAGTAACGAGGTCTAATGAGGTTGTTAGAAAGAAAAAAATGTTATTTACCAAAAAAACTTGATGGGATAATTTGACTTGCTGTGTTTTACAACTGATGATAAGAAGAATGTTGATTGCAAATAAATCACTGCCTCTAAATGCCTTCAAACAGTTTGTGTTTGCTCCCTTCAGATCAAAGTTAAACTTGGGAGATTATGAAAACTGGACTGGGCCCAGGAAACAGCTGTTTCCCTCCTGGCAGTGCACAGCTTCCAGTCTAAGCATTAATATTTTACAGGATAGCCCAACTTTTGTATTTTTTATATGGTGTTT
>NW_007084730.1:3391-7335 GCF_000164805.1 Carlito syrichta
CCACAGCAAGCCCAAGATCTGGTCTCTGATGGAGACCACCAGGAGCCCCTCAGGCACACCCAAGACCTCACCGCCTCCGCCCACTGGCCCTACAGACCCGCACCAGCCCTCTGTGGGTGCTGCACCAGCAACCCGCCTTCCTGCCCAGCCGTGAACTGTACACCTGCCACATTGGCTTGTCCTCCAACTTATATCAATATTTTTTATTATGAACAATAATTTTTCTGGATTTATTGTAGAGACAAGGTCTCACCAAGGTGCCTATGCTGGTCTTGAACCCCTGGGCTCAGGCAATCCTCTCGCCTCGGCCTCCCAAAGTGCTGGAATTACGGGCTTGAGCCACCGTGCCCTGTCTAGCCAGTTGTTTTTATGTCAATTGTGCCTGGATTGCAAATAGGCAAATTAATTAAGTAGACACTCTAAAAATATGAGTGGAAAAGTTGTTTCTGTGTAAAGATAAGTTGCATATTTGGAAAGAGTAGCAGGTCAAATGGTAAATGCTTTAATTCTGCTGAGTTAAGTGTGAGTAAAGCAGCCGTGAAAGATAAGACTCCCCTTCCCTGTAACTGGAAATCAGAGATGAGATATCATGAATGCTGTTTGGGTGAGAAAAATGACATGGAATGCCAAGTAAGGGATTCGTGCTCAGAGGGAGTGCCTTGGCTTTATATGAGACATTGACTCTGAATGAAAGTACTGTATGTTGAGATTCCAGTGAAATGTTTAAGGCACACTTATGTCATTTTTAGGATTTCCCCTCTTCCAATAATTCATTTTGTTTCATCAGTCCTAAATGCTTTACTTGAGCGCTTTTATTGCATTTTGTTAGGAATAGTGGTGAAACTTATTTGTTTGGCAAATACAGTCCATATTCTTCCAGGATGTTTGGTTGAGGTTCTTTACCAAGTTGGGCTCTCTTCCCGATCTTGACAGCTCATTGGAACCACCTGGCAAGCTCTTAATTCTCTGAAGATTGGGTTCCCATCAGCTCCCCCAGAGACTTTGATTTAACTGGTCTAAGTAGGGCCTGGGCATGGAGACATTTTAGCAGTCCAAATGATTCTAATGGGCTGCCTGGGTTGAGCACCACTGCTCTGTATTATTTGCTACTTGGGCTTTAGGTCTGTGGCCAAGTTTGCAAGAGTCACGTGGAAGTCACATAGAGGAGGCACCAGTGACAGTCCACACAGTGGCAGCGGATGGGCTGGAGACCAGATAATCTGGTAGATCGACATGAACAGGTAAGATGAGAGTGACCAATCCTGGCCAAAAGTGCCATGAACAAGCATGTGATGATGATGGTCTGTGTCAAAGGAGAATTTCCCAGAGGTCAGGCACCTCATTGTCCCATGAAGGAATAATGGGATGTTCTTATATATCGTCGATTCTCATTATTTTCGATTGTTATGTTCTATAAAGTTATGGACATGGAATTCGTGAATACTGAACCATTCCTCACAGGGGAAAATACAGGGTGTGGTTCCTGTGAGGCTCTGGCCACAGCACTTTCATCCATCGATTAATGGTTTATGTGTGTTTCTGTTTAACGAACACCTTCTTTAATATATGGTTAATCCATTAGCATTGAGTTCACAGACAACCACACTATATATAATTCCTGCCTGAAGGAGGCTTGTCCAACATATGCATTTTCTCTGTAAGGCACATCACAGCCCCTCGTGCTTACAATATTAGACACACATTTCAGCAACACCATGCTTGGAGGCCATTTTAAACAGCAAAATCACCAACACAAGACACAAAAATAGCACTAAACAGCACTAAACAGGCTGCAAATAGAATATTTGCTCACAGTATGACAACTGTAGCAGGAAGACAGAGTATTGTCTTATTTCATCTCAGCTGAGTGGGTGTGCGTTAGGCTCAAAATTTTCACTGCTCTGATGTGCATTTCTACGAGTGACTGGAAAAGTACCTTGAGTATGGACTTCGGGGTTGCAAATAAGTTTTAGGAGGTAGGTGAATTCATAAATAGGATATCTACAAAAATGAGAATACACTGTACATAGCTAATGTATTTCCACTACTTCCTCTTTCTGCCCGGTCAGTCATATTCCTTTCTTTCTTCAAAGCCCTGCCTATCCTGTCAAGAGAGATTTTGTTGATCTGTAACCTGCCTCTGATCATTGCCTTCTGTGCTCAATTTAGAGAATACTCTTGAGATCAATCAATCAATCAATTAACAACCAATACTAATGTAGTATTTGAAAGCAGTCAACAGGACTTTTGGGAGATATAGTGGGGAATAGATAAAGATAAAAAGCAATGCCTTCCCAAAAGCAGTTTACCAGTAGTTGTGGAGAAAAGGCTAACACATGAAACAGTTAAACAATGCTAAAAGTTACCTATGACTATTTATTTATATTTTTTTTAAAGATGTGGGATATAATTCAGGGTTAGGTATACAAACATTGATTATGCAGGTACCCTTGTTGATGAGGTATGCCCCTCTGCTCCCTTAGCAGTTTCCCTCAAATGCCAACCTCACTGTCCCTCCACTGGCAGTTTCCCACTACTGCCAATCCCATTCTTATAGTATTATGATAATTGTTCAAGGCCCACTTATGAATGAGAACATATGGTACTCTGGTCTTTGTTTTGGTGATAGATCACTGAGTATGATCAACTCTAAACCTATCCAAGTTGCTGTGAAGTCCATATGTTTGTTCTTCTTTATGGCTGCATAATATTCCATTGCATATATATACCACATTTTTTAAAATCCAGATCTCTGACTGTTTTAAGTAAATGTTGCACACTGTAAGTGCAATAGATGACTAGAAAAAGCTACCAGTGGGGTCTTTAAGAACAACTTTCCCAAGAAATGGAACTTACATAGGACTTTGAGGATGATAGAGTGGGTAGAGGACATATTTAAGGAGATATGAATACAGCCTGAAAAGTGGAAACAAGCATAGTGTTTCTGTTTTGTTTTTTTTTTCCAAATAATGAAGAGATTAACTTAGCTAGGATGCCTGTGCATCAGGAGTTGGAAGTGATGGAGCTGTTTGCAAGCTTAGGTCTGCCTGATCATGCTTTGTTCCTTAGCCCAAAAGACATTTTCCCAAAAACACTGACAGGACATTCCAGGTAGACTAAATACCAGCAAACATTTTGTACTCTATTCTTACTTGCCAGAAAATTTAGCCAGGATCTCAAGGACTCATTGGTAACAGTAGGTACTTTAATTTAGGGCCAATGTATCTGAGAGGTCATTCTGAAGAAAGATCTAGGAAATGGGATCTCAGGTGGTGAATGACACCACAGGAGTCTGGGAAAATTCACACACTTCCCATGGGAACCCACCCCTCCTTTTCAGCAGCAAACTAACTGGACTACACACCAGTGAACATCACAAGTATAAACCACCCTGTTTTTTTCTTTTTTTTTTTTTTTGAGTTGGAGTCTCGGTCCATTTCCCAGGCTGGAGTGCAGTAGCACACTCACGGCCACCTCAGTCTTGACCTGCTGGGCTCAGGTGATCCTCCAACCTCAGCCTTCCAAGAAGCTGGAACTACAGGCACACGCCACCATGCCTGGATAACTTTTTGATTTATTGTAGAGATGAGGTCTCACCAATTTGCCCAAGCCGGTCTCAAACTCCTGGGCTCAGGCCATTCTGTCACCTCGGCCTCCCAAAACGCTGGGATTATAGGTGTGAGCCACCATGCCCAGCTACCCCACTACTTTTCTTTGAAGTAATTTTAGTTTGCATACATTAGTACCCTTTTGCTAGTAACAAATGACAGTTGTCCAAGGAGGCTGCTTTGACCTATTGCACTGATGCTGAGGCAGGTCTCCTCAGAACACTGTCAACTGAGGAAATCAAGTGCTTAGAGCAGTGTCTGGTGCCCATCAGAGCCTTTGTAAACATTTGCTATTATTAAAGCATAGACCAAGTCTCCTGCAGTGTCCAATTTGTT
>NW_007084731.1:0-882 GCF_000164805.1 Carlito syrichta
CTCAAAAACAACTCAGAAAACAACACAAAAAATTGAAAATCCATGAAGTCACCACTCAGTACAAGTAATAGAAGACTACTTTAAAATATTCACCTCGTTCCCCCGGGAGTTCCCCCACTCCCGTCCACCGCAGCCTCGACCTGCTGGGCTCCGGCGATCCTTCCGCCTCAGCCTTCCGAGGAGCCGGAATTACAGGCGCGCGCTACCATGCCTGGCTACATTTGAGGCTTATAATTATTCTGTTTTTCTTAAATTTTTGTTCTCCATAAATACCATATGTAGGTAGTGTATTATCAAGGTTCATAAAGAAAACATGGAATTATATATACTCATCAGGAATCTGCATCTACATTATGTTTTTAAGCTCTATAAATACGAATGCTGCATGCAATTTTTCCTTAATATGTACACAATTCATGTAGCCATTCATTTCTCTGATAAATAGCAAAATATGAAAAACAAAATAAATGAGTGTTTTGATTTATTTTTGTTACATGATATACTTAGTGTTTTGTAAACCTCTTCTAGGTAGTTTGCTCTGTGAAAATGTAGGTAAATATTTCACTGAGTATATTGAAAAAATATTTTTTATTTTTAGTATATTTATTTATTTATTTTTGAGTTGGAGTCTCACTGTCATCCAGACTAGAGGTCACTGGCTGCCTTCAGCCCCTGCTGTCTCTGCCTGCTGGGCTCCGGCGATCCTTCCACCTCAGCCTTCCAAGTAGCTGGAAGTACAGGCGCATGCTACCATGCCCGACTAATTTTTTTGATTTACTGTAGAGATGACGTCTCGTCAAGTTGCTGAGCGGGTCTCGAACCCACGGCTCAGCAATCCACTCACCTCGGCTTCCAAACCGCTGGGATCACAGGCTGAGCTAC